>NW_006921724.1:8067933-8072630 GCF_000298275.1 Orycteropus afer afer | reverse complement strand
GTATTTGTGGCAAGTGACAAAAAGATTTATTTTTTGTTCACATCACATGTTGGGTTGAGTTTGGCAACAGCTCTGTTCATTCAGGGATCCATACAAGCAGCAGACCTATCTGAGACAAGTCGTTTTCCACACAGGGGGCAGACCCCTGTAATGGCTCTTAAAAGTTTTGCTTATATTAGCCTACATTATGTCTGCTTACATGCCATTAGCCAGAGAAAATCACATGATCAAGCCTGATGTCATTGGGGCAGGACCGTGAACTGCTCCAACATGGCTGTAGGCAAGGATGTGTCACCCTCTACAGAAAAAGGAGTGAAGAGTTAGGAGAGGAACACCATCTTCTACAGTCATTCAGCAGCTATGCACTCTTACTGTTTTCACAAGGATGTTTTGGGTGTTGCTGCTGTTGTTAGCTATGGTCCATTTGACCCTTGACTCATGGCACCCCCATGCCCAACTAAAGAAAATGCTCCCCAGCCCTGTGCTATCCTCATGACCAGTTGTGGATCAGACAATTGTGGTCCATTGGGTTTTTACTGGCTGATTTTCAGAGGTAGATTGCCAGGCATTTCTTCCTAGTCCATCTTAGGAAGCTCTACTGAATCCTCTTCAGCATCATAGCAACATGCACACCTCCACTGACAGATGAGTGGTAGCTACTCATGAGGTATGTTGGCCAGGAATTGATTCTGGGTCTCCTGCATGGAAAAGGAGAATTCTATCGAACCATCACAGATAGCCCTCTGTTTTGAGGATTATGTAAGCTGAACTGGATAGCACATAGTACTTGATATGTAGTAGGAGTTCAATAAATGTTTATAATTGTTTCTGTTCTTATACTTCACCCTGCTTCTCAATGCCAGCTTGCTACATCTTCAAGGCTAAAGCAAATTCTTCTCCCTGCCTTTAAGCATATACAAAAGATTATTGAGGTCCACTATGTACAGAGCAAGTAGATAATCTAGATCATTTGACCAGTTAGACACTCACCTGCAGTTTTAGTTGGCTGGATTAGCACATAATAAGATATTTCTGAAAAATTATAGGTAATGGCTTTATCTTCTTGCCCACTGCATTTCCCAGTGTTTTTAGTGTGAGTTTAGATTATTTTATTTCTCTTGTCTATCTTTGTATTTGGCCTTATGATGAATCTTCATCTTAAGAAGATCATGCCATGATCAGAAAGAGGAATTGTAAGATGCCAAATAATTTGAAAGAGGAGGTGATCTCTTCAATGTGGTCATCAGTTTGTGTTGCTAATGGAATAACTAGATAGAGAGGTTGGAGAAAGGAGTCCAGATAATCTACAAACCACCTAACTAGGAACAACCAGTAGAGGATCTATTACATAGTCTGTCTTATAGTTTTATCAGTCTTGATGTATTAAAGGAAGAGGATGGACCAAGGATCATACAAGTATTAAACTTGGAAGGATTAGATCTTTGTTAATACAATGGTAGATTGTTCCAGGTGAGCATTTTTTCTTCCTCCCTCTCTCCCCAGGTTGACTAAGAATAAGAGCACTCTATTTATGACTGTATGCTTTTGGAACAGCATGTTGCAAAACAAAGTTATTGTGTTAAATTTAACTGTGACTTAAACTGATGTTGCCTGAGTCCCCAGAGACAAATAAAAGACGAGTAGTGTGGAAAAAGCAGCCACTTCTATTGTTGCCTAATGATAGATAAGATTTGAAAAAGCAAAAGCATTGGGTTAGCCTCACTGTGCAGCAAGAAAAAAAGCTAATTAATTATAAATAAGGTGGATAAATAATTTAAATATATCACTTATTTCCTCTTTATTGCTCAGCATTTGAAAAATTATTTCAATTAGACACTTAAACTTGGTTTGATAGATGACAAAAGATGTGCAGCTCAAGATAAATTTAAATCCCTTTGTGATATAAAAATTTTATTTTACAGTATGAGTTCTATTAAAAAGAAATTAATAACCTCCAGAAACAAAGAGGTGACACTTTTCCTCACAGAACAGTGCTTATTTTAAGAGAAAAAAATCAATACACTTGTTTCAGAGATAATTTTTTTTTCCTCATTTCAATACCACAAAATACTAACCACTAACTCCCAAAACAACAAAAGTAATAAACATTTGTATCTCTGGAATTCATATTAAAATAACAGAGTGGGTGAACTGCTTATATTTCTTCATGTGATCTTAATTTTCTCCAGTGCCCAAGAAAATGATTCGTTCTCTGTTTGTTGGGCTCATAAAATATAGAAGCTCCCTTTTTCCATTTGTTGCACCTGAAAAGTCAGGGATTATTCTGGTAAAAGCCACACTGAACATTACCCAAGATTTAAATGCCCTTGAAAGTTGTTTGATTGCTGTGCTTCCATGTTCTAGTGCTATAAAAGTCTTTCTCCCCTATTCCTGGTTGGTGGTGTTAGCTGCTCATAGTAACCCCCTGCACAGCAGGATGAAGTGCTGTCCAGTCCTGCACCATTCCCATGATCAGTTGCAGATCAGACCATGGGATTTTTGTTGGCTGATTTTTAGAAGTAGATTGCCAAGCCTTTCTTCCTACTCTGTCTTAGGAAGCTCTGTTGAAACTTATTCAAATTCATAACAACATTCAAGCTTCCAGTGACAAATGGTAGCTGGCTGTGTATGAGGTGCATTGGCTGGGAATTGAAGCCAGATCTCCTGTATGGAAGGTGAGAATTCTACCACTGTAACAGCAATGCCTTACACTATTTTTGTTTATCCAGTCTAAACCTCAGAATCCTTCTCATCACAGGACTCCAAGGTGAATATAGATGTGGCATAAAACCTACTGTTCCAGGAGCTGGAGAACAGACTTTTATAACATCTTTGATAACATCTGGGATATTAGTATTTGTCTGCTTTGTTAACTACATGAAAACATCCATCACCTTATATTTTAGTTCAGGCTGCAGAAATGAGTTTTCTCTAGTCTATGTGTGGAAAATAAGTGTCACAAGTAATTGTTTAAGGAAATTAAGTAGCATATACATTTTACCTTTTGGGCCTAAATATACATGTGACAGTATGTAGTTCTGTGCTTTTATGGAATGTGTTATTGTTTGGGATTAAGAAAATGTGGTGGTGGTGGTGGTGTTAAGTATGATTTTTGACTCAGAGAGACCCAATCTGACAGAGTATAACTGCCCTTCAAGGGATTACGTAGCCTTTTAGGAGTAGGATAAGAAATCATTTGACTGTATCCTGCTTTCAAGAACTTTTAGGATGTATTTTGATATTTAATTTTTCTATTTATTATACAAATAACGAGCTAGACTATGACTATGACTACTTGAAAGGATATTGCTGAAGTATTGCACATTACCTATTTCCCTCCTTGATTTAGTAGGGGTCTCTTTATATCTATAAGATAAATCGTATAAATTGGATATAAAACCATCTCACCATTGATCTCATCTCTGTGAACATGTGTAAAGGGATTTGCTTCTATCAGCCAATCAGTGCTTGAGCATATTTTCATCAAGATGTTTTCCCCATTACATGAAGCATACAGTGTGCATTGTGGATGGAAGAACCACTGTGTATGCAATATCTATTATTTACAATGTGGGCCCTAGAAAATTTCATAGTTGCTCATTTAACTTATTTGTTATTTCTAGCCTACAGCATTTCAGACATCTTCAATGCTATATTGCATGAGAGATATACACACATGCTTACATGCACACATACACACACACAATTATTCTTCTCGAGTGTCAGCTGACCTTGGTTGCTTACTTGATTCCCTGTAGCAGACTAATTTGAGTATGAGTGTCATTGTCTTAGTTCTCTAGTGCTGCTATAATAGAAGTGCCAAAAGTGGGTGGCTTTAACAAATAGAAATTTATTCTCTCACAGTTTAGAAAAGAAGTCTGAATTCAGGGTACTGGCTCTAGGGTATAAAACTTTCTTTCTGGGTTGATTCTGTAGGAAGTTTTTTTTGTCTTTTTGAGGTTCTGCTCCTGGGAAGTCTTTGTGTGGCTTGGCATTTCTCTTCTCCCATGTCTGCTTCTTTTGTTTGATATTTTCAATTATAATTAAAGGCATAGAAATTAGAATTTATAACACATATATTTTGGGGAAACAATTCAATCTGTAACAGGCAGAAAGCCTTGATGTGAGTCATTTACATGACTTTTTCCTGTGTGTAGTTACTGTTATTAGGTGCTATTGAGTTGATTTTGATTTATAGTTACCCCATGTGACAGAGTAGAATTTCCCTATAGAGTTTTATTGGCTGTAATATTTACAGAAGCAGATCTCTAGGTTTTTCTCCTGCTGAGTTACTATGTGGGTTTGAACCACCAATCTGTTGGTAAGCAACTGAATCCTTACCGTTTGTGCCACCAAACCAAAAAACCCATTGCTCTCCAGTTGATTCCTTTTATTCCATAAAGTGTTCTTTAAATTTCAAACACATGGAAGGAGGATAAACTCTGAAATAATTCCCTTGTACAGATCAGAATAAATTGTTATAACCAGTGTGGTTTTATTATATATAAGATAAAATGGACTTTAGTCAGGGCCTATGAGAAAAGACACCTATGAGAAAAAGACACCTTGATAAAGCTAAACTTTCACACCCTGGGGGACTTTTCAACTAAAATATTTCAGACTCCTACTATTTCTAGGAGCTCTGGTAGCATAGTGCCTAAGGCACTTGACTGCTAACCAGAAGGCTAGCGGTTCAA
>NW_006921724.1:8049051-8067318 GCF_000298275.1 Orycteropus afer afer | reverse complement strand
TCCTTAACTTTCACAATAACGGACTAATACAATATTTGTCCTTTTGTGACTGACTTATTTCGCTCAGCATAATGTCCTCCAAGTTCATCCATATTATGCGGTGTTTTGCAGATTCTAGATAGTATCTTATAAGCCTGTGGAATTGGGAAATGAACATGAATCATCCATTTCTTTATGGAAGTAGATTGCCCCATCTTCCTTCTTTGGAGCAGCTGGTGGGTTTGAACTGCCAACTTCCTGGTTAGCAGTCAAATGCCTCAGGCACTGTGCCACCAGAGCTCCTTTCAAGCTTAGTTAGAAAATGCAACTAACCATGAGAGTTGGGTCGGCGAATCCATAGATTCATAAGTGGCAAGTCCCTTATCCCAAGGTGGCTGGATAAAATTACTCCATGATAAACAGGTAGGACTTAAAGGCACATCACAATTTCCTATGGCCATCGTTTTAAACAAATATGGCCATCATTACTCTCACCTTGTACCTTCACTTCTGTTACTGCTAGACATGTGTCATTAATAAGCAAAATAGATAGTAGATTTTTTATTCTTGTCATTAATGTGAAATGTCAGATAATGAAATAGTTGATGAGTGACGAGTAGGTGCATTATCAAAGTCATCTGCTCTAATAGCATCTATATTATTTCCTTATTCAGGTGTCATCAGGGCCAAGTTCTCTCTGAAGGCTCTAGGGAAAGATCTTTTCTTATCCCTCTCACAATTCGTTAGTAATATTTTCTTAATTTCACATTTAAAGGCATTTGTTAATGTATCCCTTCCATGAAACTTTAATGAGTGTCAACTATGTGCCAGGCAATGACATAGACATGTTAATACTTTTCTAGTAGAAATTTCAGATTTGATTTCTGGTTGATAAGTAGAAAATAACACTCCTAATGTTTGAATCTAAAACTATAGCTGTAATTATTGAAATCCATTAAAAAATATAAGAAACATCAATTACTAAATTCATCTTTTTAATTGATTGCTATACATCCTTGTAAGAATCTGGTTTAAATTAAAAGTTGGATTGTGCTTTTAGATTTAATCATCATGGAAACTCTTCCATATATTTTTATAGTAAAACAATTCTGATATAAATAAATATTTTTATGTGATATTCTCTCGGGAGTTATACATTGTATGTGCCCAAATTTATAAGACTCTGGAGTTTGGAGTTTGCACCACTGGGGTGGTGCAAAAGGTTAACATGCTCAGATGCTCACTGATAGGTTGGAGGTTTGAGTCTACCCAGAGGTATTTCAGAAGAAAGGGCTAGCCATCTATGTCTGAAAAACCAGCCATTGAAAACCTCATGGAGCACAGTTCTACTGCGACACACGTGGGGTCACCATGAGTCAGAATCAAACCCATGGTGACTGGTTTTGGAGTTGGCCGATGTGCTTAAAAATTGCTATCACCAGCAGTCACCTAATGTTGGGAGCTCTAGGGAAGGGAAGTTGCAAACAGGAACCAACCATCTCTTATCAAACTTAACCAATGAATGGTCCATAATCAGTGGGAGATATGTTGGGTTCTACTGAGTCTGTGGTTATACTTTTATTTTTTCTGGAACTACCAAGCTCTCAAACTCACTGCCATTGAGTCAATTCTGACTCATAGTCATACCCACTGGGTTTCTGATTGTAAATATCTTTATGGAAGTAGTTTGCCCCATCTTCCTTCTGTGGAGCAACTGGGGGGTTTGAAGCACTACCCTTCTGGTTAGCAGCCAAATGTGTTATCCACTATGCCACCAGAGCTCCTTCACCAAGTGAAGCTAAAAAGATAAAATTCTTTGTTTCATCAATGGAAATTATATTTTAATCCAAAAGGGATTCAAGTTGTTACAATTTTCTTATATAAACAAAATAAATTAAGATAGGTGAGATCACATTCCTATTGCCTAAATTGTCATAATATTGATTTTCCAGATTAAGATGTAAAAATGTATTGGTTAAGTATTTATTCTTATTCAGAAAACAGAAACACACTTTTAGAAAAAAGTAATCCAGATGTATTTGTGTAATAATGTTTTCGTAGGAGGTAGGTAGCATATATTCATTTTAAACCAAACACATTTAGTTAATTGTGAACATTAAGGAACACTTGGAAGAGAGGTGAGGGAAGTGGAAGAAACCTTTTGATTCTGGTGTTAATTTGCTTGGGTGTTTCATAGACAGTCAGCATCTTCCTTAAAGTAATACAACTCTTTGACTCAGGCCAACTTTGACAGCCAGCAGAGGAACTTCCACTTCTATCCACACAATGCAGTGTGCACTTTTCTGTTACCTCTTCTCCTGTTTCAAGTTTGCAGAATGAAAATGGGGGTGAATTGGAAAAGATAGTATTATAGTTTTTCCCCCATATCTACTGGACTTGACCCTGAATCCAAATCCTTATACTCCCACAACTCATTACCTGAATAGGACATTGTATCAAAATATACTTAACAATGATCAGCCTTGTTGTTGTTGTTGTTATGGGCCATCAAATTGGACCCGACTTGTAGTGACCCCTCCTTGAGTTTCTGAGGCAGTATCACTATGGAAGTAGATTTCCCAACCTTCCTTCTGAGGAGTGGCTGGTGGGTTTGAACTGCCAGCCTTCTGGTTAGCAGTCAAGTGCCTTAGGCACTACACTACCAGAGCTCCTTGATTGACCTTAGTGAGTGTGTGTTTGTTTAAGTTTGAATAGGCCTTCATGTAAATGCAAAGGTTCTTCTATTACGTTGAACTGCTTGGCACATAGTTGTTGTTAGTTGCCATCTAGGGATGGACTCTGACTCATGGTGACCCTATGAACATCAAAACAATATGTTGCCTGGTCATGAATAATCTTCATGATTGTTGGTGTGCTTGAGTCCGTTGTATGTATTTTGAGAGGCTTCTAACCTAGGGAGCTCATCTTTCAGCAGTATATCAGGCATTTTTCTGTTGTGAAGCACTGGTTTTTCACTGGCTAATTTTTGGAAGTAGATCACTAGACCTTTCTTCCTCATCTATCTTAGTCCAGAAGTGCCACTGGAACTTGTCCACCATGGGTGACCCTGCATGCATCTGAAATACCAGTGGCATAGCTTCCAGCATCACAACAACATATAATTCATTACACTATAACAAACTGACAGATGATGGTGGCACATAGTAGGATCTCAATTAATATGTGTGAAGTAGGTGAATAAAAATGAATGAATATGAATGAGAAAATGACTTAGTGGGTGTTAAGATGAGCTACATAGAATTTTAAACAATATAAGGTAAGCCAAGTATTTCTGACAGTATGAGGAAGCAGATTTTTCATTGAAAAACTGTGTGAAGCATAAGTTCCAAGCTTGATATGAGTAAATGGTAGATCCTTTTGTTCTAGCTATTTAGCAGCAATGGGAAAATATTTCAGAAATCCAGTGTGGGTCTGGACTAGGCCACCTGTCATTTTTATGTTTATGATAGTGGAATGACAGTAAAGGTAGGAATTACTTGGTAGTGAGTAGTTGATGACCTAGGTCTGCGGGGAATCCATCGTTGACTGTCTTTGCCAATGCTTTCCTTGTCATACCATACGCAGATCAATACATACTTTTGAATGAATGAATGAAGTGATCTTGAGTCTTTTCTTCTTGGGAATCTCATCAAATACCACACCCTAGAGTTTGAGGGAAAGCCAGACTATGGTGACTACAATACATATTCAAGATTAGGGTTTAGGTGGCATGTGAAAGATTTATTCTATTTATCATTCGTTGACAGTATTTTATATTTTCTGTTGTGTTAATGTCTTTTCTAAGATTCTGTGGTGGGAGTGTTGCTAATAGGTATGTGGAAGCCATTTTTGCTTTTCATTTTAGGTAATTCAGAAACACCAGGAGCATGGTATTTTTCTTTAGAGTTATTTCAAAGTGAACTTGTCAACACATACATGGATGGATCTAGTTATTTCAGCTCAACCCCTCAAGTTGTAAGATAGGAGCATTTTATTAATAGAATGTTATTGCAACTCCTGGAGAACAATAAAAAATCAATTATGAAGCTCTTCACATCAAGGTTTGCTCCAGACCTACCCTTTAACCTGTTGCAGATACCTGTTCAGAGATTTGAACCTCAAAAAAATAGTTAATGTTTGTAGCTTTGAATTGCTACACTCTAGTATAAAGTTACCATCACTTGTCTGTCAGTTTGTCATACTGTCGTGGCTTGCATGTTGCTATGAGGTGGGAACCTATGCCCCCAGAGTTTCAAATACCATCAGGATAACCCATGGTGGACAGGTTTCATTGGAACTTCCAGACTAAGATAGCCTCAGAAGAAGGAAGGGGCCATTCACTTCTCAAAGTATTGGCTAGTGAAAACCTTATGAATAGCAGTGAAACACTTTCTAATATATTACTGGAAAACTATAAATAGCCTGAAACATTGACATTGTGCCAGAAGATGAGCCCCATAGGTCCAAAAGCACTCAAAATACGATTGGGGAAGAGCTGCCTTCTCAAATTAGAGTTGACCTTAATTACATGGATGGAGTAAAGCTTTCAGGACATCCATCTGCTAATGTGGCATGACTCAAAATGGGAAGAAATAGTTGCAAACATCCATTAATAATGAGAACATGGAACATATAAAGTATGAATGTTGGAAAATTGAAAGTTGTCAAAAATAAAATGGAACACATAAAGATCTATATCCTAGGCATTAGTGAACTGAAATGGACTGTTTTTGGCCATTTTGAATAAGAAAACCATGTGATGAATTGAAGAGTACTGGCATGGCATTCGTCATAATAAGAAATATTTCAAGATCTATCCTGAAGTACAATGCTGCCAGTGATAGGATAATATCCAGACACCTTCAAGGAAGGCAAGTTAATAGTACTATTATCCAAATTTATACATCAACTATCAAAGCCAAATACAAGGAAACTGAAGACTTTTACCAAATTCTGTGGTCTGAAATTGACCAAACATGCAATTAAAATGTCCTGATTATTACTGGTGATTGGAATGCAAAAGTTGGAAACAAAGAAGGATCACTAGTACTTGGAAAATAAGGTCTTGGTGATAGAAATGATGCTGGAGATCATATGATAGAATTTTGCAAGAGCAACGACTTATTCATTGAAAATACTTTCTTCCAACAACATAGACTGTGACTATACACATCAATATCACCAGATGGAATACATAGGAATCAGATTGACTACATCTGTGGAAAGAGGCAATGGAGAAGTTCAATATCTTCAGCCAAAACAAGGCCAGGAGTTGCTTGTGGAACAGACTATCAACTGCTTGTATGCAAGTTCAAGTTGAAGCTGAAGGCAATTAAAACAAGTGGATAAGAGCCAAAATATGACTTGATTATATCCCACCTGAATTTAGAGGACATCTGAAGAAAGGATTTGATGCATTGAACACCAGTGACCAAAAGGCAGACAAATTATGGGATGACATCAAGAGCATTATCCATGAAGAAAGCAAAAAAGTTCATTAAAATGGCTGGAAAGGAACAAAAGACTAAAATAGATGTCAGAAGACACTCTGAAACATTCTCTTGAATGGAGAGTAGTAGCTAAAGTAAATGGAAGAAATGATAAGATAAAAGAACTGAACAGAAGATTTCAAAGAGCAGCTCGAGAAGCCAAATCAATTATTATAATGAAATGTTCAAAGACCTGGAGTTAAAAAACCAAAAGGGAAGAACATGCTTGGCATTTGTCAAGCTGAAAGAACTGAAGAAAAAATTCAACCCTCGAGTTGCAATATTGAAAGACTCAACAAGCAAAATATTGGATGATGCAGGAAACATGAAGATGGAAGTTATACACAGAGTCACTGTACCAAAAAGAATTGGCAATGTTAATCTATTTCAGGAGGTGGCATATGATGAAGGAAGAAATCACTGTTGCACTGAAGGAATTGTTGAAAAACCAGACTGCAGGAATTGACCAAATGTCCATTGAGATGTTTCAACAAGCAGATGCTGTGCTGGAGGCACTAACTCATCTATGCTGAGTAATTTGGAAGAGACCAACCTGGTCAACTGACTGGAAGAGATCCATATTTGTGCCCTTCCAAAGAAAGGTGATCCAACAGAAAGTAGAAATTATTGAACAATATCATTAGTATCACATGCAAGTAAAGTTTGCTGAAGAGAATTCAAAAACAGTTGCAGCAGTATATTGACAGGGAACTTCCAGAAATTCAAGCTGTATTCAGAAGAGGACATGGAACGAGGGATATCATTGTGGACATCATTGCTGATGTCAAATGGATCATGGCTGAAAGCAGAGAATGGCAGAAAGATGTTTACTTGTGTTTGATTGACTATGCAAAAGCATTTGATTGTGTGGATCATAACAAATTATGGATAACATTGAGAATAATTGGAATTCCAGAACACTCAGTTGTGCTCATGAGGGACCTGTACAGAGACCAGGAGGCTGTCATTCAAACAGAACAAGGGGATGCTGCATGTTTTAAAATCAAGAAGGGGAGCGTGTCAGGGTTGTATCCTTTCACCATACTTGTTTAGTATATATGCTGAGCAAATAATCTGAGAAGGTGGACTGTAAGAAGGGGAAAGTGCCATTAGGATTGGAGGAAGGTTCATTAACCTGCAATACGTAGATGACATAACCTTTGCTTGCTGAAAGTGAAGAAGACTTGAAGTACTTACTGATGAAGATTACAGACTATGGTCTGCAGTGTGGGTTACACCTCAACATAAAGAAAATGAAAATCCTCACAACTGGGACAATAAGCAGCGTCATGATAAATGGAGAAAAGATTGAAGTTGTCAAAGATTTTATATTATTTGGTTCCATAATCAACACCCATGGAAACGACAGTTAAATCTGCTACAAAATAACTCCTTCAGGTGCTGAAGAGCAAAGATGTCTCTTTGAAGACTAAGGTGCACCTACCCAAGTCATGGTATTTTCAATTGCCTTATATGCTACAATGAATATGGACACATGAATAAGGAAGACTGAAGAAGAGTTGATGCTTTTGAGTTGTGGTGATGGCGAAGAATACTGAAAGTATCATGGACCCCCAGAAGAATTAACAAATCTCCCCTGGAAGAATTGTAGCCAGAATGCTCCATGGAAGTGAGAATGGCCAAACTTCATCTGACCTACTTTGGTCATGTTGTCAGAAAGGATCATTCCCTGGAGAAGGATATCATGCTTGGTAAAGTTGGAGGGTCAGCAAAAAAGCAGAAGGCTGTCAAAAAGATGGGTTGACACATTGGCTGCAACAGTGGGCTCAGGTTTGGCAAGGATTGTGAAGTTGGCACTGGACTGGGCAGTGTTTCATTATGTTGTACTCAGAGTCGCTATGAGTTGGAGCTGACTAGACGGCACTTACCAACAAGAGTATAAAGTTAAGGGTCGTTTGATGGTACAAAATATTACTGTACTCTTGTACTAACTGGAAGGTTGAAGTTTTGAGTCCATCCTGAGGCCCCTTGTAAGAAAGGCTTGGCAATTTGCTTCCTAAAAATCAGCCATTGAAAACCCTGTGGACCATATTTCTGTTATGACACACATGGGGTTACTAGGAGTCAGAATGAACTCCTGAGCAACGGGTTCTGGTTAATACAAATTTGTTTTTACTTTAATTATACTGGTCTCTGTTTCTGAAAAAGTTTTAGTGCAGAATCTTTCAGTTTATTTGGAAACTCGATCTGCGTTTAGATCTCATAGGCTAGAAGATTAAATGGTGGATTTTAAATGGGTAACCAAAAGCACCAAATTAACAAAATATGCTGCGGCGTGACTTTGTTCAGATGAATATGTTTACAAAAAGGTGATTCTTATGAATGTTGACTTACTTCCAGATATTAATCCAAAGTTATGTATAACACTGGGAAAAAACAAACAAACAAAAAAAACACCTCATTGCCATTGAGTGGGTCCCAACTCACAGCGACCCCTTCTTTGGTTTCCGAGGTGGTATCTGTCTGAAAGTAGATTGCCCAACCTTCCTTCCAAGGAGTGGCTGGTGCGTTTGACCTCTAGTCTTCTGGTTAGCAGTCAAATGCTTAGGTACTGTGCCACCAGAGCAGAGTTATGTGTAGGCTTTTATTAAGTAAGACACATGAGTTAGAGAAAACACAAATATCCTGAAAAGGAAAATTTTATTTGAAGTTCCAAAATATTGAATATCTATTGGGTTGTATCCAAAATCAATTATAACCTCTCCCAAATATTAATTTTAAAGGTGTGTATGGAAAGAAAGGAAGGAGAGCAATTTTATTAGCTACATCCCCCAAGCAGAAGTCTTTGGAAAGCAATAAATTCTTCAATCTGGGTGCCCTCAGAGCTTCAGAGTCATTTACTTTCAATAACTTTATGATAATGGACATAAATACAAGACATTTTTAAAAAATGTGATGAGTTAAAATATCATCTGAGAATATATTGGTTGTATCTAGCCCATTGTTCCAGTTTTCTTTGCAGGAATGTGAGAGGTTTTGGGTTCTTTACTCTTTATATGTCATGTGGCTCCAATAATGTCCTACCTTTGTCTCCCACTGGAGTCATTACTTTTCCATATCAAGTCCTCTTAAAGAATGGCCCTTCTCCAAGAGCATAATGGAGGCCCATCAGTAGTTCATTGTTATTTTTAATACCTGTGCACACACACATGCAAATAGAAGTGGGATTAAACACAAACAATATCTGATCTCATCATACCTGTTTATTTACAAGGTCATGAGCACTGTTTTGTGGTGACAAATAGATGTTGGCTGCATGCATTACTGCATATAGTTACCACAGTCACATATGTTGCTGCTGTCAGAATTGGGTGAGCTGATGATCACTTCTCATTCTGTAAATCAGTGCTTGACCTAGGGAAAATTGCTTCTCTAGACAGAGAACTGGGACCTACTAATGTTACTGTGGAACACATTGAGTAAATCTGCTGCAAAAGGCCTCTTTAAAACTTTAAAAATCAAAGATGTTGCATTCATAACTAAGTTATACCTGACCCAAGTCATGGTCTTTTCAGTTGTCTCATACCCACCAAGCCGAACCCATTGCCAATGAATCTATTCCTACTCACACTCATCCTGTAGGAAAAAGTAGAACTGTCTCATAGTAATTCCAAGGCTGTAATATTTATGGAAACAGACTGCCACATCTTTCTCCCGTGAAGTATCTGGTGGATTTGAACTACCCATCTTTTGATTAGCAGCGAACATTTAACCACTGTACCACCAAGGCTTCTTCAGTTGCCTCACAGAATTTGGAAAATGGATAAGGAAGACTGAAGAACTGATGCATTTCAACAGTGATGTTAGCAAAGAATATTGAATACACAATGGAAGGCCAGAAGAATGAACAGATCAGTCCTGGATGAAGTAGAGCTAGAATGTTCTTTAGAAGTGAAAATGGTGAGACTTTGCCTCATTTTCTTTGTGCATCTTCTTAGGAGGGACCAATCATTAGAGAAAGATATTTATGTTTCATAAGGTAGAAGGCCTCTTGTTGTAAGAAGGGACCATTCCCTAGAAAAGGATATCATGCTTGGTAGGGTGGAGGGTCGACGAAAGAGGGGGAGGCCTTCAAGAAGATGGATTGATACGGTGGCTGTGATGATGGGTTCAAGTATAGCAGGGATTGTGGGGCTGGCGAGGGATCGGGCAGTGTTTCGTTCTGCTGTGCATGGGGTTGCTATGAGTCGGAAATGACTCGACGGCACTTAACAACAACATAACAACAACAACATAACAACAACAAGGTAGAAGGCCAGTGAAAAAGAGGGAAATCCTCAGTGAGATGGATTGACACAATGTCTGCAACAATGGGCTCAAACATATCAACAATTGTGAAGGTGGCACAGGACCAGGAAATGAACCTTGTCTGATATATAAGTTTAGAGCTAACTGGATGGCAATCAACAACAGTAGTCTCAGTCATCTCTTACCCCTTTCTCTAGAATATTATCATTTAATTGGGCTTTCTCTGAGATCTGTTTCACCCTCCTTTTCCTATCTCTGTAGTTTGGTTGTCATGGGATGGAGAATAATGTCAGTAAATACCACCGTCTGCCTCCCCAACAGGTTCAGGCCATGATCTCCACAGTATGAATCTTTCACATGTTTTTTGAAGGTTGGGAACTTCGTTGGCCACTGTGGTTAAATTCTGAGCATTGACTTTAAAGTGTGACCCACCTGAATGAGTAACTAAAATGTTTTATACAAGTTGAAAGTGTTTCTGCTGAGTTATTTTTTATAACACTGATGACAATTCAAGAGGTGAATGTTTAGCAACCTATTTTATTTTTATAGCATTTAAATGAATCACCTAATATTGTAGCCTCAGGAATATTCCAGAATTGTATAGCACCCTTGTTGTTGTTGTTGTTGTTGTTGTTATGTGCCATCGAGTTGGACCCAACTCAGAGACTCCTCCTTGGGTTTCCGAGGTGATACCACTGTGGATACCACTATGCTACCAGAGCTCCTTAGCGTATATAAAAGTTCCAGTGTTCCAGTACACACATATGTGGTTTTTTCATTGAGTGAAAACTTGAGACAGTAAAAGAATTATTGCTATGAAGAAATAATTAGGAGTTCTGGTAGCATAGTGCCTAAGGCACTTGACTTCTAACCAGAAGGCTGGCAGTTCAAACCCACCAGCCACTCCTTGGAAGGAAGGTTGGGTAATCTATTTCTGTAGTGACATTGGCTCAGCAACCCAAGGAAGGGTCGCTATGAGTCAGGGCCAACTTGACAGCACATAACAACAACTTGCTGTTAAGTTGATCCAATTATGGTGACATCATAAGTGTCACAATAGAACAATGCTCTATAGGTTTTCCTTTTTTCCCCCTAAATTGCATTTATTTATTTATTTAGAGAATATGCACGGCAAAATATACACCAATTCCGCAGCTTCTACATATACAATTTAGTGACATTGATTACATTCTTCAAGTTGTGCAACCTTCCTTTCCTGAGTTGTTCCTTCCTCATTAACGTAAACTCACTGTTCCCTAAGCTTCCTATTTAATCTTTTGAATTACTGTTGTCAATTGGATGCCACCCAGATAGTTCTTAAAAGAGCATAATGCTCAAGGAAGACTTTATTTATTTATTTATTTACACTAGTTAAACTATTGCTTGGTTTTTGAGGTTACTTCAGGGGATATTTTTGGTGTAAGGTTTAAAGATTATTTTACTGCAATAGTATTGGGTTTTCCAACCTTCATGGCTCCAGAAAGTCTAGAATTTGAGATTCTCTTCTGCATTATCCTCCTTTTGATTAGGACTATTCTATAGAATCTTTGATCAAAATGTTCAGTGATGGTAGGAGGTACCATCCAGTTCTTCTGGCCTCATGGCAAAGGAGTCAGTTGTTCATGGAAGTAGTTAGCCCACATTCCATATCTTCTTCCTATTCCTGACTCCTCTTCTTCGCTCTGTTGCTTCAGGTGAATACAGATCAATTATTTTCCTTGGATGGCCTCTTGCAAGCTTTTAAGTCCCCAGGTACTACACAACAAAGTAGGAGGTAGAGCAGAAGCACTAACCACATTATTAGACTAATTAACTGGAGTGTTCCATGAAAGCATGACCCTGAAACTCCAAACCAAGGAACCAGATCCCATGAGGTGTTTGGTTATACATAAGCAATCTCAGCTGTAACTTCCTTGCCTCCCTCCCACCTTTGTTTTAATTATATCTATCACACAACTTTTGCCAATTAAACTTTTTATGGGTATACAGCTTATTGACAACCATTGCAGTAGTTGATTGTGCAACCTTACCATAATCATTGTGATTTTTCCATCACCATTAAACTTCCTTCTTCCCTCCCTCCTGCTCCTGGTAACCACTAATAAACTTTGGTCTCTATACATTCGGTTTTTCTTTTTATACAAGTGAGGTTATACAATATTTGTCCTTTTGTAGTTGGATTATTTTGCTCATCATGTGGTTCAAGCTCCATCAATACTATAAGATATATCAAGACTTCATTTCTCCTGTTGTCTGAGTAGTGTTTCATTGGATGCATGTAACACATTTTTTTTAGTCACCTGCTGATGGGCATTTAAGTTGTTTTTACTTTTTGCCTTTTATGAATAATGCTGCAATGGATATTGGTATCCAAGTCTCTTTGTGAGCCTCTGTTTTCAAGTCTTCTGGGTTATACCTAGGAGTATAATTACTTGGTCATATGGCAGATCAAAGATTACAGCCTTTAGTGTGTATTATACTTCAGTATAAAGAAAACTAAAGACCTCACATATGAACCATTAGAAAATATCATAGTAAATGGAGAAAAGATTGAAGTTATTAAAAATTTCTTTTTACTTGGATCCATAATTGACAACCATGGAAGAAACAGTCAAAGAATCAAACCATATATTGCATTAGGGAAATCTGCTGCAAAAGACCTCTTTAACGGATTAAAGAGCAAAGGTATCACTTTGAAGACTAAGGTGCATCTTAGCCAAGCCATGGTCTTTTCAGTGGTCTCATGTGCATGTGAGAGCTAGACAATGAATAAGGAAAACCAAAGAATAATTTA
The DNA here is from genome assembly GCF_000298275.1 of Orycteropus afer afer. NCBI lineage: Eukaryota > Metazoa > Chordata > Mammalia > Tubulidentata > Orycteropodidae > Orycteropus > Orycteropus afer. Next base: position 8,054,787 of record NW_006921724.1, on the reverse strand, counting down.
TTTATTTGAATTGTGGTGTTGGCAAAGAATATTGAATATACCATGAACTCTTAGAAGAATGGACAAATCTGTCATGGAGGAAGTACAGCTGGAATGCTCCTTAGATGTGAGAATGGCCAGACTTTGTCATTTAAACTTTGGTCATGTTATCAGAAGGGATGAGTCCCTGGAGAAGGATATCATGTTTGGTGAAGTAGGAGGTCAGTTAAAAAGGAGAAAACTCTCAATGAGGTGGACTGACACAGTGGATACAATGATAATCTCAAGCATGGCAGCAATTGTAAGAATGGTGCAGGACTGGGCTGTATTTTGTTCTGTTGTACATAGGGTCAATATGAGTTGGACCCGACTAGATGGCATGTAACAATAACATGGTAATTCTATTTTTAATTTTTAATGAATTGCCACACTGTTTTCCATGGCAGCTGTACCATTTTGTATTCTCACCAGCAATGAATAAGGGCTCTAATTTCCATACATTCTTGCCAAAATTTGCTATTTTCTGTTTTTTTAATCTTAGCTATCCTAGTGGAACTGAAATGGTATGTCATTGTGATTTTAATTTGCCTCTCTCTGATGGCTAATTAGGCGAACATCTTTTCATTGTTTTGTGGCCATTTGGATTTCCTCTATGGTGAAATGTTTATTCAAGTCCTTTTATGATTAGGTTATTTGTCTTTTTGCTTTTAAGTTTTCAAAGTTTCCCTTAGGTTTTCTGTGGCTCATTTTTCAAAAGCAGATCACTGAGCATTTCTTCCAAGGTGTTTCTGAATGGACTAGAACCTCTAATCCTTTGGTTAGCAGCTGAGTGTGTTAAATGTTTACATCATCCAGGGATTAGACTCATGAAATTTAAATATTATTGCCTTGGATTAACACTTGTCTGTGAAAGTCCTAGTCTAAAAACTGGAATCTGAATTAATTCTCTATTTAAGATAACATATTTGCTCTTTCTTTGGGCTCATGAAAATATTTCCTTCCCTGCTAATTTACTTTCCTCATGCTGGATATGATTCTTAAAGGGCCACATAGTGTATGTAACAAGTGACCTTGCTTGCTGTTCTAGTCAGAGATCTGGGCAGTTGATCATCCATCTCCATCCAGGTTTGGAGTTAAGCAGTGGTCAAGTGCTTGAATACTAGCCAAAAGGTTGGCAGTTCAAATTCACCCAGAGGCACCTTTGAAGGCAAGCCTTGGGATCTGCTTCCAAAAGGTCATGGCCGTGAAAATCCCATAGAGCAATTCTGCTCTGCACTCTGAACTTCTGTAGTCTGAAATTGACTGAACATGAAATCAGGATGTATTAATTATCATTGGTGATTGGAATGCAAAAGTTGGAAACAAAGAAGAATCACTGGTAGTTGGAAAATTTGGCCTTGGTGACACAAATAATGTTGGAACTTGCATGGTAGAATTTTTGAGGACCAACGACTTATTCATTGCAGACACCTTTTTCAACAACACAAATGGTGGCTGTACATGTGGTCTGCACCAGATGGAACACACAGGAATCAGAATGACTATATCTGTGGCAAGAGGTGGTGGAAATGCTCAATATCTTCAACCAAAACCAGGGCAGGAGCTGATTGTGCAACAGATCATCAGCTGCTCATATGCAAGTTCAACTTGAAGTTAAAGACAATTAAAACAAGTCCACAAGAGCCAAAATATGATCTAGAATACATCCCTCCTAAATTTAGAAACCATCTAAAGAATAGATTTGATGCATTGAACACCAATGACTGAAAACCAGAAGAATTGTGGGATGACATCAAAAGCATCATCCATGAAGAAAGCAAGAGGTCACTAAAAAGATAAAAAAAGAAGAGAAGACCAAAATGGATGACAGAAGAGACTTTGAAACTTGCCCTTGAATGGAGAGTAGCTAAAGCAAATGGAAGAAATGACAAGATAAAAGAGCTGAACAGAAGATTTCAAAGAGCAGCTCAAGCAGACAAATCCAATTATTATAATGAAATGTGTAAAAACCTAGAGTTAGAAAAACAAAAGGGAAGAACACATTTGGCATTTCTCAAGCTTGAAAGAATTGAAGAAAAAATTTAAGCCTCGAGTTGGAATATTGAGAGATTCTATGGGCAAAATATTGAACGATGCAGGAAACATCAAAAGAAGATGGCAGGAATACACAGAGTCACTGTACCAAAAACAACTAGTCGATCTTCATCCATTTTTAGAGGTGGTGTATGATCTAGAACCAATGGTACTGAAGGAGGAATTTGAAGGTGCAATGAAGAAATTGATGAAGAACAAGGCTCCAGGAATTGACAGAATACCCATTGAGATGTTTCAACAAATGGATGCCCCATTGGAGGCACTCATTCAGTTAAGCCAATAGATTTGGAAGACAGCTACGTGGACAACTGACTGGAAGAGATCCATATTTGTACCCATTCCAAAGAAAGGTGATCCCACAGAATGTGGAAATTATAGAAAAATATCATTAATATTGCACACAAGTAAGATCTTACTGAAGATAATTCAAAAACAGTTGCAGCAGTATATTGAAGAGAATTTCCACAGGTGCAAGCTGGATTCAGAAGAGGATGTGGATCAAGTGATATCATAGCTGCTGTCAGATGGATCTTGGCTCAAGGCAAAGAATACCAGAAAGATGTTTACTTGTGTTTTATTGACTATGCAAAGGCATTTGATTGTGTGGATCATGACAAATTATGGATAACATTGAGAAGAATGGGAATTCCCGAACACTTAATTGTACTCATGAGGAACCTGTACATTGACCAGGAGGTTGTCGTTCGAACAGAACAAGGGGACACTACATGGTTTAAAATCAAGAAGGCAGTGTGTTAGGGTTGTATCCTTTCCCCATACTTATTCAATTTATATGCTGAGCAAATAATCTGAGAATCTGTATTATATGAAGAAAAACATGGCTTCAGGATTTGAGGAAGAATCGTTAACAACCTGAGATACTCAGACGATACAACTTTGCTTGCTGAAAATGAGGATGACTTGAGGCACTTATTGATGAAGGTTGAAGAATACAGTCTGCAGTATGGATTATGTCTCAATATAAAGAAAACAAAAATCCTCACAACCGGACCAATGAGCAGCCTCACAATAAATGGGGAAAAGATTGAGGTTGTCGAAGAATTCCCGTTGCTTTGTTCTACAATCGATGCCAATAGAAGCAGCAGTCAAGACATTAGACAACGTGTAGCACTGGGCAGGTCAACCACAAAGGAACTCTTTCAAGTGCTGAGGAGCAAGGATGTCTCCTTGAGGACTAAGGTGCACCTGACACAAGCCATGATATTTCCAATCGCTTCATATGCATGTGAGAGCTGGACAATGAATAAGGAAGACCGAAGAAGAGTTGATTCTTTTGAGTTGTGGTGCTGGCAAAGAATGCTGAAGGTACCATGGACCTCCAAAAGAATTAACAGATCTGTCCTGGAGGAAGTGCAGTCGAGATGCTCCTTGAAAGCGAGGATAGCCAGACTTCGTCTCACCTACTTTGGTAATGTTGTCAGAGGGGACCATTCCCTGGAGAAGGATGTCATGCTTGGTAAGGTGGAGGATTGACAAAAGAGGGGAAGGCCTTCAACGACATGGATTGATATGGTGGCTGCGACAGTGGATGCAAGTATAGCAGTGATCATGGGGCTGGCATGGGATCAGGTGGTGTTCCGTTCTGCTGTGCATGGGGTCGCTGTGAGTCGGAAACGACTTGACGGCACCTAACCACAACAACAACTCTGCACTCTTGTTGTCACCATGGTTAGAATCGACTCAGTGACAACTAACAACATGGTTGATTACTATCTAACTCTCCATGGTTACTCCTGGAAAGCTGGTCTTTTTTGAATACATAACTAGGTTATTAAAAACCCTAGTCACACATTTGGATTTTTCTTCCTTCTCATTTTAGCCCCTCTGCTCTTTAATCTCCCTTCAAAGAGAGCGGGGATAAATCACCTCTGCATTTGTTGTTCCAGCACACAGAATTAACATTTGAAGATGGAATCCAATGTTTTTGTTTTCTGCATGGCTAAAGAGCATTTTCTGAACTCAGACTTTCCAGAAAGGGGAGCCTTCCACCCAAAAGATTGTAAAATAGGGTATTCCGTTCTTGGTGCATTCTTTCCCCACAAGCAGCAGCCTGAACAGTGGCACAAGAAAGGTAAATCTCTGGCCTGTCCTTGCATAGGCAGTGGGTAGCAAATCTGGATTTGATACACTCCCACTTCACCATGCCTATAGCTCTATTGGGTTAAAGTGGGCATTTGGTATAAATAATGCATGATACATATTTAAATGGAGACTTCTGCCTTCTTACATAAAAAATGCAGATGGATGACGGAAGATACTTGGCTGTCTTCCCAGGTCTGACTTGGTGGGTGAATTAGATAGGATTCCGTAATTATCCAGTGAGCAGGCCCCAGTGAGGCTTGAGGTGGATGACAAGTGGCAGCTGTGTTCGAAACATGCTTAGGTCATTCTGTATATGCATTTAAGAGCTACCATAAATAATGACATCATGGCATGGTGGTAGAAAATTGGAACCCTGGAGCCAAAGCACCTGGGTTCAAATGCTGCCTGTATCACTAAGTAGCTGGGTGTTTTGGGCCCCTGCGTTATTTCCTAGAGCTGATGCAATAAATTACCACAAGCTGGGTAGCTTAAAACAACAGAATTTTATTCTGTCACAGTTCTGCAGGTCAGTAGTCTAAACTCAAGATGTCAGCACAGTTGGCTCCTTATGGAAACCACGAGGAAGAATTTCTTTCATGCCTCTCTCCCAGTGTCTGGTGTTTGCTGCAGTTCTTGATGTTCGTTGGCTTGTAGGCATCACTCCATGCTCTGCCTCCATGGTCACATGGCTGTCTTCCCTGTGTCTCTATGTCAAAATTGCCTTCTCCTTTCTCTTATAAGAACACCAGTCATTAAATTTAGGGCTCACTCTAGTATGACCTCATCTTAACTTTCTTACATCTGCAAAGACCCTATTTACAAATAAGTCCACATTCGTAAGTACTGAAAATTAAAACTTGAACATATCCCCCCACCTCGGGATACAATTCAGCCAATCACAACCCCATATCTTGAAAATGAGATTCATAGTAATACTTGCTTATAGGGCTGTCATGATGATTAAATGAGTAAACATATAAAACACTTAGAATAATACCTGGCACAAAGTAAGAGTTATATAAATATTGGCTAGTGTTAAAGCCATCTGTTGCTGTAATGCCTTACAATATTACCTTACTGCTTCTGACCTTCCAGAACTGTCTAGTGCTCATGTGTGCAGTATGATAAGTGCCTGTGAAAAAGGATGGTTTCTATTAATGTCTCTTGACTTTTAAGAGTCTCCTTGTGAAATTTTACACCTACAATTTGACTGATTGCATTTAGGAGATGGGCATGCCTATCATTTGCCTGGATAAACGTGGCTCAGAAGATTATAAAAGATTAAAAACTTAAAAGAATATAACCAGACCTTAGTTGTAACTTTGTATGAGCACAAATATGTTTATTAAATTTAACTAACACTTTAGAGTGAATAAACTGGAGATGAGATCAGGGGTAAGATTGCAGAGTGAGTCTGCCAAAACAAAAATGCCATGCCATGCTTTATCTAATAAATTAGAAAAACAGAAGCCTACCACTACGATGGCATGGGGAATAGGCCCCCTCATTTCTCACTTCTGGAGTGATTGTTGACTGGAGCCATCTTTTTTTTTTTTTTTT
>NW_006921724.1:8040606-8048951 GCF_000298275.1 Orycteropus afer afer | reverse complement strand
TATTTTTATTGTGATTTGGGTGAAAGTTTACAAAGCAAATTCACTTTCCATTCAGCAGCTCAAATGTACTTTGTCTCCTGACATTGACTACAATTTAACAGAATGTAATAGTTTCCCCCTCACTTCCTCCCCATAGTTACCTCTTCCCTGTGTCCTTCCCTCCCATGCACTCCTTTTGCCTGGGCATACGCAGCCCTTCTGTCCTTCCATGATTGATCTCTCCAAGGAGTTTATCTGCCTAATGTAAATGTTCAGCTCATAAGCCTGTCTTTTGTTTGGCTGGAAGCCACAGGAGAGGGTTAAATTCCTGACCTGAAGGGCAACCAGGACTATAGTCTTAGTGGTTCTATCAGGCTTTATCAGACCAGCAAACCTTGTCTTTTTTTTTTTAATGATTTTGAGTTTTGTTCCACATTGTTCTGCCACTCTATCCAAGATCTATAGAGATCCCCATCTGAGTGGTTGACAGTGGTAGCCAGGCACCATCAAGTTCTTCTGGTCTCATAGTCATATAGGCTGAGGATTGCGTGGGGCACCAGTTGCTTAGACTAATTGTTTCCATGTGTCTTTGGTTTTCTTCATTCTTCTTTGCTCTGGATGAGGGGAGACCCATCCCTGCATCTAGATGGTCACTTGCAAGCTTTCTAGATCCCAGTCACTACTTGCCAAAGTAGGATGTGGAACAATGTTTTGTTTAGTATGTTATGCCAGTTGGGGAGCTCTGGTAGCATAGTGCCTAAAGCACTTGACTGATAACCAGAGGGCTGGCAGTTCAAACCCACCAGCCACTCCTCAGAAGGAAGATGGGGCAATCTACTTCCATAATTATACTGCCTTGGAAACCCAAGGAGGGGTCGCTATGAGTCGGGTCCGACTCGATGGCACATAACAACAACAACAACAACAACATGCCAGTTGAGCCTGATGTCCCTCTGTGACTATGGTCCCGAACCCACAGGTCTAACTACTCACTGACTGGAGCCATCTTATAGGAAGTAATATCCCTTAAAATGTAAAAATGAGAAACTCCCAGAGATTCTCACACAAGATATGTGTATAATAATGTTCATTGAAGCAGTATTTGTAATAATAATACAAATAGGAATCAACAATATGATAAAAGCCAAACCTGATTCTGTTGAGTCAATTCTGACACATGATGAGCCCACATGGTCCAGAGTAGAACTGCTTCTTATGGTTTTCTTGGCTATTATCTTTATGGAAGCTTTTCTTTTTTCGCACTGCTGGATGGGGTGGAACAGCTGACCATAGATTAATGGTAGTCTAGTGCAAACCATCTGCACTACCCAAGAACCTAAACATATAGTAACTTCCAAATAATAAAATATCACATTTCCATGGAAGTGAATGATGTAGATTTATGTGTACTGATCAAGAAAGATCATCAAATGACAAAATCAAGGTGCATAACAGCCAATCTGTCTTTCTATCTATACTGGTTTATCTGGGAGAATTCATATGAAACTATTACCCATTGTTTCTTCTGTTTGTAATTGAGGTTGGGAGTGTAAAATCAAAGTCTCCTCCTTTTTTTTTTAACACCTTTCTGAACTTTTTGAACGTTTTATTATGTACTTTGAAAAAGTAAAACTTGCTGGCAGTGTCACAAAATAAAATGTGTATAAACTATTAAATGGAAAACCAATTTTCTCTGTAAATTTTTACCCAAATAACAATAAAAAGTTTTAAAAAAGGAAAGTAAATATCATCAATATCAAAAAATTGAGGAAATGAGTACAATTCATTACAACTGGTTGTTATTGAGAGGTTTTAAGTTCACTATGGACTCTGGGAACAACACTAGCTTTGGAGTCATGTCTGGGGAATACTGCTTTCCTGGTAGTGACTGGGAATAGTGTGTGTCTTTTCAAGGTTTGGTCTCTATGTTCAGTCTCTGTAGAGTTCTCCCCAGCAGGGATCCTGCAGTCTTATAGAGTCTACAAACCATATCCTTCTCCTACAGCTGAAGGAAAGGACTCAGGAGATCACTTTTTACTCATTTTTGCTAAGTCTTCTCCTGAATAATAGGCCAAAATCTTTCATAAACTCATCATCTATTTAATTCTGCAGACATTATTCCTTCAATATGATCTTAAAATGTAGTCAACACATCTTCAAAATGGGAACCTTTGAGTTTCCTGACATAACAGGCCCATATATTCATAGGGGTTCCCCTTCAGATGTTTTCTCAAGTCTTATTCTGAAATAATTGCAGCTAATGTCTTGAGGAACATCCTCAGATTCCTGTTCACCAAGGCTCATTGCTAGCTTCTTCCATCTGACTAGGAAACATTTGAAAACCATAGCAAGATGACCTTTTTGACTTGTGCATCCCAGTCTCCAAAATGCTTTAATATATCTATTTCCCCCTTTTTAAAAGTGACTTGAGATAGTCACTATCAGTATGATCACTCCTATTTTGCAGCTGAATTCATAGTCAGTAGAGTCACAATTTATTATCATTTGAGGTAGCAAGTCTATCAGACACAGCAAATTTTGGTTTGAGCATACTTGTGGCAATGATTAACCAGGAACAAATTTAATTCCTACTTATAATGGCTGGTGCATTCTAAGATGCTACCATATTTAGTTATCTCTGTTCTCTACTTTCTAATAATATTTATTTTTAGTTTATATATAAAATATATAATGTTAAATATACATAATTCTTATATGTGATTTGGAAATAAGTAGGCATAAAATTATAAATGTTAAATAGAATAATGAAATCAAGTTATATTTACAAAGTTTTAGATTCCCAAGAAGTTACATGTCAGTTTCTAAAGCCTCATCATAATGCCATTATATGAGTCTGTGGTCCCTTAGCTCATGGTAGAAAGAACATTGGCTTTGGAGTTGGCACAACTTGGCTTCAAAGTCAGATTCTGCTATTACAGGCTGTGTGACTTTAAGAGGTTATCAGTGTGATTCTCCATTTCTTCAACATTAAAATAGAGCTGATGATGTCTATGTCTGTGATTTTGTTATAATCAGAGAAAGGGCATATATCAAATCTCAAGCACATAATCTTAGTAAAGGTGAGATCATTACATTGTGTGAATGACAACACGTTACTTAGCGTTTGATATATATGTCAGTTATTTTGTTCTTTTCCTTGGATAGTGTTTGTTACCTACCATTGAGCCAACTTCCAACTCATGGTGATCCCATGAACAACAGAACAAAACACTATCCGATCCTACACATCCCTGGAATCAATTTTGGATGAGATTATTATGGTCCATAGGGTTTCCATTGCCAAATTTTTGCAAGTCAATTTTCAGGCCTTTCTTCTTAGTCCATCTTAATGTGGAAGCTCCACTGAAACCTGTTCAACATCTCAGCAACAAACAAGCCTTCACTGACAGGTGATGGTGGTGCATGAGGTGCATTGGTCACAAATTGAACCCTGGTCTCCCACATGGAAGGCCAGAATCACTGACCATCATTGTCCTCAATTTCTTTGGATATGGATGTATATATGAATCTTAATCTGTTTGGAAGAAAAGTCCAACTTCTTATCACGACTTATATTCTCATCTCTCTTACCCACCCTGCCCTGTCCTACTAAATGTTGGTCACATGGGCATCCTTCTGTTTTTTGAGCCTGCCCAAGGAATTCCATTTCTGGGGGCTTTTTACTGCCATACTTTGTTGGGAATGCTTTTTTTTTCCCAGATCATTTCAAGTCTCTGCTCATGGGGACCTTCTCTGACTGTTATTCTCTGAAGTTATTTTCTAGCAACTCATCTATTTCACTTTACTGTCCTCATAATATGTTTATTATGTGAAAATTTTGTTTATTGGTTTAACTTTTTTTTCTTTTTTTTTTTTTTACTTGTCTCTCCTCCCCCTATTGGAATGGAAGCTCCATGAAGAGAGGTTGTCTATCTCATTCCCTACTGTGCACTAGAATAGTGCTGCCATGGGTACATATGCAATAAGCTGCTTATCAAGAATATTTTGTAAATATGTAGCTGCATTAAAAATTTTCTAGAAGAAAGACTAGGTAAGAGAAGAAATAAAACTTTAAATTAAAAAATTCCTTGAATCAAACGAGAATGAAAACACAACATACCAAAATCTTTGAGGCACAGCAAAAGCAATGATCAGAAGCCAATTTATAGCAATAAATGCACATATCAAAAAAGAAGAGCAAAAATCAACACTTTAAATCAATATATCCAATAATTAGAACAGCAAGAAAAGCCTACAGTCACCAGAAGAGAGGAAATAATAACAATTTGAGCAGAAATCAATGAAACAGAAAATAAAGGCAATAGAAAATATCAACAAGACCAGAAGTTGGTTTTTTGAAAAGATCGATAAAACTGACAAACCATTGGCAAATTTAACAAGAAAAGAGGGAGAGAATACAAATAACATGAATAAGAAATGAAGTGGGTAACATCACAACAGAACCAACTGAAATAAAAAGGATAATATCAGGATATTATGAAGAACTGTACTCCAACAAATTTGAAAATCTGGAAGAAATGGACAGATCTCTAGAAACAGACCACTTACCTAAACTAACACAGAGTGATGTGGAAAAGTTGAACAGGTCATCAAAAAATTACCAACTAAAAAAAAGTCCTGGCCCAGATGGTTTCACAGGAGAATTCAACCAAACATTCAGAGAAGAACTGACACCAGTCCTACTCAAAATATTCAAAAACATAGAAAAGGATGGAATCCTTCCTAACTCATTTTATGAAGCAAACATAACCTTGATACCAAAACCAGATAAAAATATCTCTCAAAAGGAAAACTACAGACTAATATCCCTCATGAGAATAGATGCAAAAATCTTCAACAAATTCCTAGTGAATAGACTCTAACAACATATCAAGAAAATAATTCATTATGACCAAGTGGGGTTCATATTAGGTATGCAAGAGTGCTTCAACATTAGAAAAACAATCAATGTCACCCACCACATAAATAAAACAAAGAAGAACCACATGATCATATAAATTGATACAGAAAAGACATTTGATAAAATTCAACACCCATTCCTGATCAAAACTCTCAGCAAAATGGGAATAGAAGGGACATTCCTCAACATGATAAAGGGCATTTATGCAAAACCAAAGGAGTTCTGGTAGCATAGTGCCTAAGGTACTTGACTGCTAACCAGAAGGCTGGCGTTTCAAACCCACCAGCCACTTCTTGGAAGGAAGGTTGGGCAGTCCTACTTCTGTAGTGATGATACCTCCTCAGAAACCCAAGGAAGGGTTGCTATGAGTCGGGGCCGACTCAATGGCACATAACAACAACAACATGAAAAACCAATTGTTGTTGTTGTTGTCATGTGCCGTCGAGTCAGCCCTGACTCATAGCGACCCCTCCTTGGGTTTCCGAGGCAGTATCACTACGGAAGTAGGATTGCCCAACCTTCCTTCCGAGGAGTGGCTGGTAGGTTTGAACCGCCAGCCTTCTGGTTAGCAGTCAAGTGCCTTAGCCACTATGCTACCAGAGCTCCTAATAGCCAACATTATTCTCAATAGAGAGAGACTGAAACCATTTCCCTTGCAAATAGGAACCAGACAAGGATGTCCTCTATCACCACTTCTTTTCAACATTGTACTGGAAGTCCTAGCCAAGGCCATAAGGCAAGAAAGGGAAATCAAAGGCATCCAAATTGGTAAGGAAGAAGTCAAACTATCCCTATTTGCTGATAATAAGATCCTAAACCTAGAAAACCCAAGAGACTCAGTCAAAAATCTACTGGAACTGATTGAGAGATTTGGCATCATGGCAGGGTACAGGATCAACATCCAAAAATCAGTTGGATTCTGCTATACCAGCAAAGAGATTGCTGAAAAAGAAATGAGGAAATCAATACCATTTATAATAGATACCGAAAAAATAAAATACTTGGGAATAAATCTTACCAGGGACACAGAAGACCTCTACAAAGAAAACTATAAAATACTGCCTCATGAAACCATAAGAGATCTACATAAATGGAAGAACATCCCATGCTCATGAATAGGAATATTGAACATTGTGAAAATGTGAGTTCTACCCAAAGCAATCTATACATTCAATGCAATCCCAATCCTGATTCCATCAACATTTTTTAAGGATCTGGAAAAAACAATCAGTAACTTTATATGGAAATGAAAGAGACCTCGAATAACCAAAGCACTATTGAAGAAGAACAACAAAGTAGGAGGTCTCACACTGCTGGTTCTCAGAACCTACTATACAGCCACAGTTGTCAAAACTGCCTGGTATTGGTACAATGACAGACACATAGACCAATGGAATAAAATTGAGAACCCAGAAAAAGATTCATCAACCTGTGGTCAGCTGATCTTTGACAAAAGCCCCAAATCCATTAAATGGGAAAGATATTTTCTATTTAACAAATGGTGCTGGCAAAACAGGATATCCAATTGCAGAAAAATGAAACAAAATCTGTACCTCACACCATACAAAAACTAACTCCAGATGGATCAAAGACTTAAATGTAAAACCTAAAGCTATAAAGTTCCTCAAGGAAAAACTAGAAGTAAATTTAGGGGCTCTAATATATGGCATAAATAGACTATCAAGCATAATCCAAAATGCACAAACAGCAGAAGATCAACTAGATGAATGTGAGGACCTTCTAAAAATTAAATTTTTCATTAACTCTTAATTAACTCTTCTCCAAAAGAGTCAAAAGAGAACATACAGATTGGGAAAAAAATATTTGGTAATGACATATCCAACAAGGGACTTATCTTTAGAATTTATAGAAAACTCCAGCACCTCAATAACAAAAGGACCAATAATCCAATGAATAAATGGGCAGAAGACATGAATAGACACTTTACTAAGGAGGATATTCAGGCAGCCAACAAACATATGAAGAAATGCTCACGATCATTAGCCATTGTTGTTGTTATGTGCCGTCAAGTCGGCACCGAATCATTAGCCATTAGAGAGATGCAAATCAAAACAACAATGAGATACCATCTTGCACCAGCACTAGTAGCAAAGTTCAACAAGATAGAAAATAACAAATGCTGGTGAAGATATGGAGAGATTGGGATTCTCAAACACTGCTGGTGGGACTGTTAAATGGTACAACCACTGTGGAAAGCAGTATGGTGATTCATTAAGAAGTTGGAATTAGAAATACCATTTGATCCAGCCATTCCATTACCAGGTATATATTCTAAAGAAGTGAGATCCATGACAGGAGCAGACATATGGACACCCATGTCCATCACAGCACTATTTACAATAGCCAAAAGATGGAAACAACCTCGGTGTCCATCAACTGAGGAATGGATAACCAGACTATGGTACATACACACAATGGAATACTATGCAACCCTAAAGAATAACTTGTTGTTGTTGTTATGTGCCATCAAGTTGGACCTGACTCATAGTGACCCCTCCTTGGGTTTCCAAGGCAGTATCACTCCGGAAGTAGATTGCCCCATCTTCCTTCCGAGGAGTGGCTGGTGGGTTTGAACCGCCAGCCTACTGGTTAGCAGTCAAGTGCCTTAGGCACTATGCTACCAGAACTTAATAGAATCTGCAAAACACCATATAATGTGTATGAACTTGGAGGACATTATACAGAGTGAAATAAGTCAATCACAGAAGGACAAATATTTTATTAGTCCGTTATTGTAAAAGTCAAGGGAAGGTTTATCTATGGAAGGAAATTTTCTTTGTTGGTTACCAGGGATGGCAAGGGAGGGGAAGACACACTGTTAGATAGGTAGCAATAAGTATTGATTTGGGTGAAGAGAAGGGCAGTGTACCAAATGTGAGTGATCAACATGGTGGCATTGAGGAAGAGGAAGACAGAGAGAGGTACATGGGAGGTGCAGACAACAAAGATGAACCCTTTTGCACATTCAGTACTGTGTTGTGAGTGAAGGCAAATATGAGTATACGGGTGGATAGGTGGGTGGGCAGGCTGACTATCAGGCATGTCTATGCTGCAGGGAGTGTACCTAAGACCATGTTCAGGGTTGGCAAATAGTGGTTCTACAGGTGTATTTGTATGTTCTGTAAGAATTTCCAGGTGTATAGTAGAGCTGACAAGGGACAAAGTTGTGGTCACTTCTTGGTCACAGCAAGCTACCCAGAGAGGGAGTGAGTAGTTGAACCTGTGGGCTCAGGACCATAGTCGCAGGCTCAATTGGCATAACATACTACACAAAACATTGTTCCACCTCCTACTTTGGCAAGTAGCGACTGGGATCTTAGAAGTTTGCAAGCAGCCATCTAGATGCAATGATGAGTCAGTCTCTCCTTGTCCAGAGCAAAGAAGAATGAAGAAAACCAAACATTCATGGATACAATTAGTCCCA
>NW_006921724.1:8020860-8040416 GCF_000298275.1 Orycteropus afer afer | reverse complement strand
GTAGATACACTCCTTGGAGAGAACAATCATGGGAGAAAGAAGGGCTGCTTATGCACAGGGAGACAGCTCAGGGAGCATGAATGTATGGAGGGATGGACACATTGAAGAAGTAACTATTGGGAGGAAGTGAGAGGGGAGCTGTTGCATTGTGGTAAAATTGTAGTCAGTGTCAGAGACAAAGTTTATGTGAACTGCTGTATGGAAAGTGAATTTTCTCTGTAAACTTTCACCCAAATCACAATAAAAAAATAAACAGACAACCTAATAGGGAGTAATAATAATAATAAAAACTTTCTAGAGGTCAATTTGACAATTCATATTAAAAATTACAAAACTGCATTTGCTTGACCTCAAAATTTTGCTTCCTCTGGATTTATCCCATGGAAATAATTGAGGATGTACTCAAAAGTATTTTAGGATTCTTTTTGTAAGTTAGCTTCTTGTTGTTAGGTTCCATCAGTAGATTTTCAGCTTAGAGTGACCCCATGCCAGAGTAGAAGTGCCTTATGGGGATTTCTAGGCTGTAATTTTTACAGGAGCAGACTGCCGGGTCCTTCTCTCGTGCAGCTTCTGGGTTGCTTTGAACCACCGACATTTTTGTTAATAGTGGAGCACTTAACCATTGAAGCATCAGGGCTCCATTCACTCAGGTTACAGTAATAACATCCTAGTACACAGACTGCCTCTCTCCTTTTCTTTTTCCTCTATACTTCAAGCAAGATTATCTTACCCTCTTAAGATGTTTTTATCAAATTGATCATATTTAAAAGCTAAGTAGTACATTGAAAAGTGATAGTTTCTGTGCCCTATCTCCTGAATCTTTCCAGAGGCAGGATTTTCCAAACTTAAGTTTAATATACTACATTCATAGTGATTATCGATATATTGAACTTTTCTTCCCCTTATACATTTTGACTTCTTTTTCTCTCACTTTATTATATCAATACTTTTCTCTTTGTTTGTATAATGAATTTTTATTTCTTTTTCTACAAGCCCCTTATATAAAAGGGCATAGTGTTTGCCTATCATGTACACATAACCTCCTGTATGACTTAAATTATCTTTAGATTACTTACCTAACATGATGGAAAGGTTTTGTAAGTAGCACATTATGCTTCCTCTTAGCCTTTGAGAAAATGCTATGACCACATAATTCCTTTTTAGGACCTCCCCACACACACAAATATTTTTTGATCTGTGGTTGGGTGAGCCATGAATATGGAGGTCTGATTTTACTGTCTGTTTATTTATTTACAGTTTTTGAATTTTGTTTGTTTTCTCCTACTTGGCACTCAGACCAAGTTTTGGGACTCAAGTTCCTTTTTCTTGAATCCTTTAGATTTTCCTTAATCTCAGGTTTCTTTGTGATAAAAGTTGTCTATTTCTGTTGTTTCTAAAAGTATTTATCATTTTCATATTTGGCCAAGTACATAATTCAACATTATTTTCTCTTTACACTTTGAAGGAAACATGCCATCATCTTCTGGCTTTCAGAGTAGCTTTGAGAAGTCAGCTATCATTTACATTGTTTCCTATTTGTGGGTGATTTGCCAGTTTTTCTCTGCTACATATTATATCTTCTCTTTGTGTTTATTGGTCTTCAGTCTCATTACACTGTGTTTAGATATGAATTTCTTTTTATTTGTCTTGCTATGTTGTGTATCTTAAGGAGCTCTGGTTGAGTAGTGAGTGAGACATTTGGCTGCTAACCAGAAGGTCAGTGGTTCAAACCCACCAGCTGCTTTATGGAAGGAAGATGAGGTAATTTACTTCCATAAAGGTTTATAGCCATGGAAACCCAATGGGCATTGCTATGAGTTGGAATCAACTTGATGACAGTGGATTTTGGTATTGTGTTTCTTGGGTTATTGATTCATGTTTTTGTATCAGTTTTGGAAAGTTCATCATTTTTTTAAAATACTGTTTTCTCTCAATCATTTTTATCTTCTGGGGATACCAATTAGATATATGCTTAATCTTCTCATTTTATTTTTCGTTTCTCTAATTGTTTCTTGCATAGTCTCCATTATTACTGTTATTTTACAAAACATTATTTTCTAGAATTCCCTATGGATACTTTTTAGATTTGTTGGTATTACTTTTGTTTCCTATATTATCTTTTTCATTGAAGCTTCATATATTTTTGTTTGTTGTGTACTTCCATCTTACCACATTAATTTCTTATTTAAATATGCTAATTATGCGCATCACTTAATAGAACCAAGATACATATTTAGCTTGATCCTCAAGGCTCTGCTTTCTCCTCAGTTTAACTTTCAGCCTTAACTTAAATTCCCCTTTGTCTTGCTTTCTGTGCTCCTTTTGCTCCCTTGAATATACCATGTTGCCCTTACCTCAGTGCTTTGAGTGCATCCTACTTTCTATACATGTAAGGCCTTTCTCCTTCCCTGGCCCTCTCATCCCCTGACCCTCTCATCCCCTGACCCATTCTCCAATCTCAAAACTAGATAAAAATCCCCTTCTTAAACTACCTAGTAGAATTATATATGTCCTTTGTAACACTTATTAAAAATCATAATTAAACTTTTCTTTGTGTGATTATTTGATTAACATGTCTTCCCCATACTCATAAGAATAGATCTGATTTTTCTTATCATTTTATCACCTATTCTCTGGTGAGTGAGTGAGTGAGTGAATGAATGAATGAGTAAGGCATTCATAGTAGGAATAAAGACTTTTGATTGTTTATCTCAACTCTTTTAAAATTAATTAATTTTATTTATGTTGTTGAGAATATACACAGCAGAACATAAACCAATTCAACAATTTTTATATGTACAATCCAGTGACATTGAGTACGTTCTTCATGTTGTGCAACCATTCTCACCCTCATTTTCTGAATTGTGTCCCTCCCCCCTCCAACATAAATTCAATGCCCCTAAGTTTCCTATCAACCTGCTTTTTGACAGTATTTGGGAGGTCTGGGTTGTACCTGCTGAGTAATGGTAAGATACTTACTTACATGAAACACCAGCCTCATCTTAAGTAGAAATAAGCCCAAGTAATTATTAAAATTGTTTACAGTGTAAAAATGTGTTGGTTTATGCCTAATAATTTTTCTTATATTTGTATAGACTTTTAATTTTTTTAATGTAGATTGACATACATGGATTTATTTAAATAATTTTGTGGGGCATTATGTTGGTTTATTTTAATGTATTGGAATAAGGCTAACTTTTGTCACTGCAAGTTATGAGACTTCATAGTAAAGGGTACATCTAGGGGTGCGGAATCTAGTATCCTCAGCTCTTTAACCAGGTATCATGGAGAGAAAGGGAGATGTTGCCTAGCTGAGTCTTGTGAAGCTGGCACTGGAAGGTGCTGATGATCCCAGGCAATTCTGGAACCCATGTGGTCTTGTTTGAGTTTTCATGTACAGTCAGTCCATGGATCTTCACTCTGGTCTCTACCATTAATGTAGGTCCATTGATTCTGTACATATTGGATTCTATATATGTGTCTTCTCATTTCACTTTACCCTGTGTACCATTTGCGTGCTCTTTCACTCTGCATTGTATATGAAAATCTCAGAGAGGAAAATAAAAAAAAAAAAAAAGGTTGATCTTAGGGCAAAGCTGTCATGATAACCAAGTAACAGGCTGACTATCCTTGTATGATATGCTATAAAAAAAAGCACAGTTGTCTGAAAGTAGCTCTTTTATTTGCTTAGCAGTATCCCAGCTGGCATTTTTTTTCCTTGTTCCCAGTAAGGGGAAGAGGGATGTTGGATCCAGTTCCAGCATTTTTATGGGAGCAGTGACTTCCTTCTAGTTAGGAGGAATGCACCTGGTCCCAGCTTCCAGTCCCCACAGTTCCTGGGTGCTGGCCATCTGGGTTTCCTAAACAACTGCTACAAATAGCTGGCACCTGGACTCAGGCTACGGGGGCACCCAGTAGCCTGATTATTCCTGTCTCAAAACATTACTTTCTCAGTTTCCGTATAGGAAGGGAGAACATCATAGAGCATGTGTCCCTCCTCGCAGAATGCAGTACCATTTTGCTTGTCTATTAGAACATCCTGGTTCAGCATGCCTTCCTACTGGGTCAGAGGGAAGATCAAGGATGCATGTCTTTTCTTGCTTACTCTGACTTGTGGATATTTTGCTTAATGTCCTAAATTGACGTGTGTTGAATACTATCTTCCTAAAACTGATGTCCAGCTATAACCTTAGAATGTGACCTTATTTTGGAATTACAGTGTTTACAGATGTACTTACTTAAGGATCTTGGGATGGCATCATCTTGGATTTAGAGTGGTTCCTAAATCCAGTGACTAGTGTTTTTGTAAGAGAAAGGAGAGGGAGATTTTGGAGATAGGAACAAGAACAAGGCAATGTGATGATGGAAGCAGGGATTCAGGTGATGCATCTACAAGCAAAGGAAAGCCAAGGATTGAAGGCAACCACTGGAAGCTAGGAGAAAGGCATGAAACCATCTCTTCTTCTGAGCTGCCAAACCAAACCAAATCCATTTTCATTAAGTCGATTTGGAGTCATAGCAACCCTATAGGACAGAGTCAAACTGCTGTATAGAGTTTCCAAGTCTGTAAATCGTCACAGAAGCAGACAGCCTTATCTTTCTCCCATGCAGTGGCTGGTGGGTTTGAACTGACAACCTTTGGGTTAGAAGCCAAATGCCTTAATCACTGCATCATCAGAGCTCCTTCAGCATCTCTAGGAGGAAGAAAGTCTGTCAACACCTTGCTTTCAGACTCTGGTCTCCAGAATTATGATAGAATAAATTTCTATTGCCTTCAGTCACCTTGTTTGTGGTAATTTTTTATGCCAGCCCAAAGAAAATAATAAAGTTGGGTTCTCCAGAAGCAGAGCCTAAGGAAGAGATTCCTGTGCAAGTGATTTGTTGAAGGATAGGTTAAAAGAAAAAGGCAGTAAGAGAAGCTGAATGGGTTAAGGATATGGTCTCAATTGGAGACAGGTCTCAGCTTGACCTCAGAGGGACACTTTGGGGGCACAAACTGTACTGCATAACTTGTTCCAGCTTTTGGCAGTGGAACCAGGGTTTTTTTTAACCATAGGTCAGTTAGTTATTGACTGTGGGCTGGAGGGTGAATTGGGAATTATCCTGCAGGGTGAGATAGCTCTTACTTGGCAGTAGGAAATTCTTTGGGGAGAAGGTGGAGGACACTGGGTGGCACAGTGGTTAAGTGCTTCTCTGACAACCAAAAGGCCAGCAGATTGATCCCACCAGCTGCTCTCTGAGGGAAAGATGTGGTAGTTTACTTTTGTAAGGATTTACAGCCTTGGAAATGCTGTAGGGTGATCCTACTTTGTCCTGTAGGGTCTCTATAAATTAAAATCCACTCAAAAGCAATGTTTTTTTTTTTTTCCTAAGGGGAAGATGAGGGGCAGCTGAGGAGCATAAGAAGCTATCACTCATAGTAGCTAGGGAATGGGTGCCCCAAACCCAAACCAAACATACTGTTCAGGAGATTCCAATTCATAGCAACTCTATAGGACAGAGTAGAACTAGCAACCCTATAGGACAGAGTAGAACTTCCTCAGAGAGTTTACAAGGCTATAAATCTTTAGTGAAGCAGTCTGCCACATTTTTTCTCCCAGGGAGTAGCTGGTGGGTTGGAACCACTGACCTTTTGGTGAGCAGCTGAATGCTTTAATTGCGGCACCAACAGGGTGGCTAGCATCTGCTATACCAAAAATTATTTCTTAATTCAAATTTTGTGAGGTTATAGAATTGGTGCTGAGCCCTGTATGTGGCAAGTAGCAACCACAAAAGTATATATTTTACATGACGTGATACCCATATAGGGTATCATGTTATACAACATATCAGATGTCCACTATTCTTCTGCTTATTAATCAGAAAGTGTAAGTTGTATGATACAGAGAAGTACAGGGATTCAGTTGTAGAGGTTCATTGATCTAAAGAAGGCAGTTGAGATGAGCAAGGCTCTTGCTGAGGGACTAGGGTAGTTCCTAAACCTAGCTGGGACTCTATACAGAATGATGAATGGCTGAAGGTAGAGGACATAGGTTGGGAGTACCTGTAACTTAGAGGAAAGTTTTGTGCCAAAGCTTCTGAATTGTTTTTTTCCATCTTTTACTAGCAAACATTAAAAAATAGAAACTAGGAATTTCTTTTGTGTTGACACAACTGGACATTTTATCAGTTATTATCATGAAAGTGCTATATCAATTACCACCCAGTATGTGTCACAAAAGTGAACATTTTTAATGATCTCTGCCCATTAACATAGTCATATCTTATAACATAATGAAGAACATTCACATGAAGATTACGTCATAAAGTCTCCATTTCTCTCTCCATTATGTGTCCTATGTGCACTTTCTCTGGAAATAAAACATGCATGTAAAATTAAATTAACTGGCTATTTTATGTTGAGTTCCTAGTGTACCTTTTTTGAATGTCTTTCGAAATCAAAAACAGTTTTTGAGGCAGTAGCAATAGCATCACAAATCAAACAAATTGGTTTCAGACTTTTACCTAAAGTAATTGAGAATAAAAAAATGTATTGTCCAAGGTTGCTCATTATATCTCCATACTTCCCTTTGCTTGTGCTCAATTTACTTAGAGATGGAGTTGTGATGTAAATGAACCATGCATTGAGAACCAGAGAACGCCAACGGAGCAAGTTTTAGTGCTTACTTGCTTTCATTAACTATGGCAACTGCAATGCTGAACTGTCCTCATAGAAATGGGGTCAAGGTGCCTTCCTATTTCATCTGGTATAGTGGGAGAGAATGAGAGCATAGTGCCTAAGGCACTTGACTGCTAACCAGAAGGCTAGCAGTTCAAACCCACCAGCCACTCCTCAAAAGGAAGGTTGGGCAATCTACTTCCAACTGCCTCGGAAACCCAAGGAGGGGTTGCTATGAGTTGGGTCCGCCTAGATCGCACATAATAACAACCACCACCTTCGGAGAGAGGACAACTTGATCACAGTCCTAGGGAACACCACACACTGGTAAACATTTTCAAGGAGATTTACTTTTAACACCCCATTTCAGAATAATTTTAGAAGGGACTTAGTTTTTTCAGATGACCTTTATTCCTTTTCCACTTGATGTGTTTGAACTGTGGCATTGGTATGGAATATTGAGTATATAGTGAAATTCCACAAGAATGAAGAAATCAGTCTTAGAAGAAATATAACTAGAATTTTTCTTAGAAATGACGATGACAAGAATGTCTCAGGAAAGACCAATCACTAGAAAAGGATGTCTTATTAGGTAGACGGTCGGTGAAAGCAAGGGAAATCCTCAATGAGATGGATTGACACAATAGCTGTTACAATGGACTGAAGCATACCAATGAGCATTGTCTTGGTTGTCTACTGCTGCTATAACAGAAATACCACAAATGGATACCTTTAACAGGCAATTTATTCTTTTACAGTATAGAAGACTAGAAGTCCAAATTCAGAGTGCCAGCTCTAAGTGCTGGGTGAAGGCCCCTTGACCTTGGGCTTCAGCTCTGCCTCCTGTTCTAGGCCCACTAGAGCTAGACACTTTTTCTGATTCATGCAGCTGCTGGCTACTGAGGTTGATGAACCTAAGATTGATAGGTAAAATGGTACAATCCTGCATATCAGCAGGCAACACAGCAGGCCAAGACTCAGCCATTTGCAGGGTCCAGATGTGTCAAAAAGCTTGAGAACTTTCTCAGAGGTTCTCCTTATATACTGGAAGCAGGCCACATGCCAAAGACAACTACTTAGCTGTACACAGCAGATTCAACCATGGAGGTGATTTATGTTCTCATCATGGGGGAAATAACTACATACAACTGCCTAGTCACTTCAGACCATGGCCCAGACAAGTTGGCACACAGACTTTACCACAACCATGGAGATAGCATAAGATCAGGCAGTGTTTTGTTCTGTTACACATTAGGTCACCATGAGTTAAAGCCAACTAGATGGCAAATAATCATAACTAATAACAACCCTTTTCATCTAGTTCCTTCCATCTTAGCTCAAAATGCGTGTGATAGTTTCCTGAAAATGAACCAAGGACCCTAGTAGAGCATCTAGCCCAGTGCCCACTGAAAGAAAATTATGGATAAAATGGGCTGCAGGGCTCTGTGCTAATGATGGCTTATTTATTTAGGCAACCCTTCTGTCCCTCTGGTACTCAGCACACCTACATGGCTTATTTCCTTGTGTAGCAAGCCTGTTGTTAGCTGCCATTAAGTTAGCTTTCAACTCATGGCAACCTCATAAACAACAGAACAATATGGTGCCCAGTCACTATTCTCATGATTGGTTGTGGATCGGACTGTTGTGATTGGTAGGGTGTTCATTGGCCAATTTTCCAAAACAGATCACCAGGCCTTTCTTTTTATTCTATCTTAGTCTAGAAGCTCTGCTGAAACCTGTCCACCTGGGTGATCCTGCTGGTGAAATACCAGTGGCATACCTTCCAAAATTATAGCAACATACAAGCTGCCACCATATGATAAACTGATAGACAGATGGTGAATTTGATCACCAGGGCTGCCAAAACAACACACCACAAGCTAAGTGACTTAACCAACAAATTTATTCTCTCATAGTTTTGGAGGCTAGAAGTGTGAAATCTAGGTGTCACAGGGCACTGCTCTCTCTGAAGGCGCTAGGGGTTGAGACTTCCTTGCCTCTTCCAGCTTCTGATGTCATGTGCCATCAAGTCAATTCCTATTCATAGTGAACCTATGTGACATAGTAGAAATGCCTGTAGGGTTTGCTAGGCTGTAAATCTTTATGGGAACAGATTACCTGGTTTCTTTTGCCATAGAACGGCTGGTGGGCTTGAACTGCTGACCTCTGGTTAGCCAGAGGAGTGCTTAATCCAGGGAGAGGATTAAGGGAGGTCTGGCCCAGCAGTAGATGATCTCGAGGGTTCTTACTGTGGTTATATCTGGGATGCAGGTAAAACTCACCTGATGTATACCAGAGAGCACAGGAGCTACTCGTATATGCAGCACAACAGGCCAGTGTTGATAGCAGAGATTATCCATGAGTCTCTGGCTGGAGTTAACATATTCACATAAGAGAGAAATGGAGTCATAATTTTCAGTGCTATGTCAGTGTTTTTAGAATTTGTTGTTGTTATGTGCTGTCAAGTCGTCTCTGAGTCATAGTGACCTTATGTACAACAGAGTGAAACACTGCCTGGTCCTGTGCCAGTCTTATGATCCCTACTATACCTGAGCCCATTGCTGCAGCCACCATGTCAATCCATCTTGTTAAGGGCTTTCTCCTTCTTTGTTGACCCTCCACTTTACCAAGCTTGACATCCTTCTCCAGTGAATGGTCCCTTCTGACAACATGACCAAAGTAGGTGAGATGAAGTCTGGCCATTCTCACTTCCAAGGAACATTCCAGCTGCACTTCTTTCAGGACAGATCTGTTAGTTCTTTTAGCAGTCCACAGTACTTTCAGTATTCTTAGCCAACACCACAACTCAAAAGCATCAACTCTTTTTTTGGTCTTCTTTATTGAGTGTCCAGCTCTCACATGTGGATGAAGGGATTGAAAATAGCATGGCTTGGGTTAGGTGCATCTTCGTCTTCAAGGAGATATCTTTGTGCTTCAGCACTTGAAAGAAGTCTTTTGCAACAGATTTGCCCAATGTAATACATCTTTTCATGTCTTGACTGCTGCTTCCATTCGTGTTGATTGTAGAACTAAGCAATGTGAAGTCTTTGACAACTTCAATTTCTTCTCCATCTATCATGATATTGCTTATTGGTCCAGTTATAAGGATTTTTGTTTTCTTCATATTGAGGTATAATCCATACCACAGACTGTAGTCTTTGATCTTCATCAGTAAGTGCTTCAAGTCATCCTCACTTTTGGCAAGCAAAGTTGTGTCGTCTGCATATCTCAAGTTGTTAATAACCCTCCCTCCAATCCTGATGACATGTTCTTCTTCATATAGTCCAGTTTCTCAGATTATTGCTCAGCATGCAGATTAAATAAGTATGGTGAAAGAATACAACCCTGACACACTCCCTTCCTTATTTTAAGCCATGCGGTATCCCCTTGTTCTGGTCTAACAACAGCCTCCTGGTCTATGTACAGGTTCCTCACGACTACAATTAAGTGTTCTGGAGTTCCCATTCTCAATGTTATCCAGAATTTGTTATGATCCACACAATCAAATGCTTTTGCGTAGTCAATAAAACACAAGTAAACCTTATTTCTGGAATTCTTTGCTTTGAGCCATGCTGAACATAATATCAGCTATGATATCCCTCACTCCACATCCCCTCCTGAATCCAGCTTGCATTTCTGGAAGTCTCTCAATATGCTACTGCAACCGTTTTTAAATTATCTTCAGTAAGATTTTACTTGTGAGTGATATCAATGATTCCACATTCTGTGGAATCCCTTTCTTTGGAATGGGTACAAATATGGATCTCTTCTAGTCAGTTGGCCAGGTAGCTATCTTCCAAATCTCTTGGCATAGCCAAGTGAGTGGCTCCAGTGAGGCATCCGTTTGTTGAAACATCTCAGTGGATATTCCGCCAATTCCTGGAGCCTTGTTTTTTGCCAGGTCCTTCAGTGCAGCTTCAACATCTTCCTTCAATACCATTGGTTCTTGATCATATGCCACCTCCTGAAATGGATGATCATCTACCAATTCTTTTTGTTGTAGGTACTGTGTATTCCATCCATATTCTTTTGATGTTTCCTGTGTCATTCAACATATTGCACATGGAATCTTATAATATTGCAATTCAAGGCTTAATTTTTTTCGTCAGTTCTTTTGGCTTGAGAAATGCAGAGTGTGTTCTTCCTTTTTTATATTCTAACTCTGTCTTTGTACATTTCATTATAATAATTGACTTTGTCTTCTCAAGCTGGTCTTGAAATCTTCTATTCAGCTCTTTTATCCTATCAATTCTCCCATTTGCTTTAGCTACTCTCCACTCAAGGGCAAGTTTCAGAGTCTCTTGTGACATCCATTTTGGTATTTTCTTCCTTTCCTGTCTTTTTAATGACCTTTTGCTTTCTTCATGGATGATGTTCTTGATGTCATCCCACTGTTTGTCTGGTTTTTGGTCATTTGTGTTCTGTGCATCAGATCTGTTCTTTATATGGTCTCTAAATTCAAGAGGAATGTAATTAAGGTCATATTTTGGCTCTCATGGAATGGTTTTAATTATCTTCAACTTCAAGTTGAACTTCCATATGAGGAGTTGATGATGGTCTTTTCTACAGTCAGCTCCTGGCTTTGTTTTGGCTAAAGATATTAAGCTTCTCCATTACCTCTTGCCACAGATCTAGTCAATCTGATTTCTGTGTACTCTACCTGGCGAGGTCCACGTGTATAGCCACCGTTTGTGTTGTTGATAAAAGGTATTTGCAATGAATAAGTCATTGGTCTTGCAAAATTCTGTCGTGCAATCTCCAGCATGATTTCTATGAGCAAGGCCATATTTTCCAGCTACCGGTGATTCTTCTTTGTTTTCAACTTTTGCATTCCTATCACCAGTGATTATTAACACATTTTAATTGTGTGTTCAGTTGATTTCAGACTGCAGAAGTTGGTACAAATCTTCAATTTCCTCATCTTTAGCCCAGGGTAGCTCCAGCATGCAAACATCCACTTTCTTTTGATCCCGGGGCTGGCTTACTGCAGCCTTCCCCCGGGGTGGCTCCATGCATGCAAGCACCCACCTTTCAGTTAATAATTCAGATTATTAAGAATATATGCGTAAACAAGTGGTTTACTACAGAGATTTAAGTACCAATCTTTGTTCAGAAGTGCTTCATTCTAGCCAAAATTAGGTACTGATCACCCCCTTGTGGAGTCGCAATACCTGCTACAACATGAGAGAAGCTTGAAAATGTGTTGCTGAGAGAAATAATTCAGTCAATCACAAAAGACAAATATTATATGACCCCATTTAAATGAAATAACTAGAATAGACAAATAGAGACCTAAATGTTACTAATGATGGGGGAAAGCCATTGCTTGGAGGACACTGTGCTTCAATTAAAGGTGATAGAAAAGTTTGTGAATAGGCAGTAGTGATACTTGCACAAATTATGAAAGTAATTAATGTCACCAATTTATACATGTAAAAATATTCAAATGACACATTTATATATATATATGTTGTTGTTGTTGTTGTTTGCCGTCGAGTCAGCCCTGACTCATAGCGACCCCTCCTTGGGTTTCCGAGGCAGTATCACTACAGAAGTAGGATTGCCCAACCTTCCTTCCGAGGAGTGGCTGGTGGGTTTGAACGGCCAGCCTCTGGTGAGCAGTCAAGTGCCTTAGGCACTATGCTTTTTTATATATATATATACTTATCACAATAAAAAAAAAATCCATCCCCTCTGTGATCTCTCCTTTTGGATATATTTCAGCTGTTTCTCAGTTGGCCTCTGACTTCCTTTTAAAGAGAAGAACACCATTTTCTTCTTCCTACATTAGCTTTCCTTAGACCCAGCCCATGATATTAATGTTTGGTTTCTTTCCTGGGGACCAATGACTTTTGGTTTTACTACTTTCACTCAGATGACAATAAACATATTCCTTGGGAAACCTGCTTTTGACCTTGAAACAATTTCAAACCTTGAAACCAGGGCTTTGAACTGATTTAAACTAGTTCATTCATGGCTGATGGAGAAAAATCAGAGAGACCTGAATTTTTAAAATTTGACTGAAGTAGAATGATAGCCAGAATGGGAAAAATTACAAGTCAAAGCCCTGGAATGGAAGATTTAGAAGAGGCTTAGTGAGCCCTTTCAGGAGCCCAATGTGGGAGATTGGATTATTGACAGGATAAAGGGTTGGAATAAAGATATCTCGGAAGGAAGGTTGGGCAATCCTACTTCCGTAGTGATACTGCCTCGGAAACCCAAGGAGGGGTCGCTATGAGTCGGGTTTGACTCGACGGCACATAACAACAACAACAAAGGTTTAGTCACTTGTGCTAGTAGTAAAATTATTGCAAATTTGATGTTTTTTTCCTCCTGGTCTTACCTCCCCCACAGTGGTGCTAACATGCAGAGAGCAATACATTCTCAAAGCCGTGTGGTTGGCTGCCATCTTTGAGCAGGGCACTGTTGTTTCTGACACTTCCTGTCAAGATATTTGGTTGCTATGCAACAGACATACTACCCTTATTTTCTAAGAGGGAGATTAAGTTTCTAGCAGCGCATCAACCCATAATTTTTTCCTTTCTAGTTATTGTTCCATTTCACCTACCTTTTACATATTTGGGATTGTTCCAGTTTTGTTTCATCACCTATGACTAAACCTAGGAGCTCTGGTAGCATAGTGCCTAAGGCACTTGACTGCTAACCAGAAGGCTGGTGGTTCAAACCCACCAGCCACTCCTCGGAAGGAAGATGGGACAATCTACTTCCGTAGTGATACTGCCTGGGAAACCCAAGGAGGTGTCACTATGAGTCGGGGCTGACTCGACGGCACATAACAACAACAACAACATGACTAAACCAGGTAGAAACAGTGAAAAACCTGTGCCAGACTGAGCTATCAGTGTACATTGGTGCTTCAGGCAACAGATAGGTTAATCTCTAACTTTACCTGGAAAAGGACATTCTGTGATGTTCACCTACCATTGGAAACATCTGGAAATTTAAATTGGCTCTAATGAAAATAAACCCAAACCAAGCTTGTTCATTAAGCCTGGAATCTTAGCCTAATGCTGGTCTTATCCTCACAAACAGTACCCTACAGTGATGACTTGGAGGGACAGAGAACATTTGTTTCTATGAGTGGAAAACCAAGGGTAATTATGGCAACCATTCAAGGATACCTTTTCCATATATAATTTGGAAACTTGTATAAAACATAGTACAAATATATATTAGGATGCTGTTCTCAAGATTACACTGTGTCTGCCATAGGGGATGTGAAGTCATGGTGCTGGTGGGTGTGTCACTAGTAGTGAGGTGGAGCTGGGTTACCTTGATTTCTTCAGTGAAGTTATGACATGTTCATGAAAAGCCTGGGAAGACAAGATGAGATACTAACACACATTTTTACTAATAAGAGCACATTGTTTGCCTATATTAATCAATCTTAGAGTTTTATAAGTAGTTTTCTGCTTAATCACACTCTTCATTAGTCTTTATATGCATATACACACACACACACACACACACACACATATATATGTTTTGTTTTTTTTTTTTCTTTTAGTCCTTCACCAAGTTGGATCCAACTCATAGTGACGTCCTCCTTGGGTTTCTGAGATGGTATCACTACAGAAGTAGATCGCCCAATCTTCCTTCTGAGGAGTGGCTGGTGGGTTTGAACCACCAGCCTTCTGGTTAGCAGTCAAATGCCTTAGGCACTATGCTACCAGTGTTCCTAGTTTTTAGAGTTATCACATTTCATTTTTCTGAAATGTGATAAGGCCCTTAGTAAAGCTATAGAAAGGAGTTCTGGTAGAGTAGTGGATAAGGCATTTGGCTGCTAACCAGAGGGTCACTGGTTCAAACCCACCACCCGCTCTGTGGAGGGAAGATGAGGCAATCTACTTCCATAAAGATTTACAGCCTCAGAAACTCAGTGGGGGTCCCTATGAGCTGGAATCAACTCAATGGCAGTGAGTGTATGTAAAGCTAGAGAGAAGGAGAGAAAGATAGGGAGAGAAGGAGAGAGAAAGTTCCTGAGAGCAGCAAGTGCTGTGCTGAGGATCATAATTGGCCATGTCAAGTCACTGTGGTTTCTACTTCTCAAGAGATCCCAAATGCCACAAAGAATTCTGTCACCAGAATTGGCAGTTCATCCTTCCAATTACCTATGATGTACAGGACCAAATATTACTGAGGCTGGAATTAATACTCAAGTGACCATTTGCATGTGAAGTTCAATCTGGAGCTGATGTCAGACACTCCACTTATGTGGTCACTGTTGAGAATTTCATCTACGCTGATAATTTAAAATATAATTTATTCTCAAGCATAAGTTAAGGCATAAGTTATTCTTTACATTTCATTGCCCAGTCTAGCTGTGGAAATTCCTTTATAGATGTCATCTTAAAGGTCAGCCTTGTCAGACTGAAGAAGAAAAAAGGTGCCAGGTGAAGCAGACTAACTCTGAACATGGGAGAATGTTGGGGAGGCAGTGGCATGCAGGGGGCTCTGATAATTATTAGTCCATAGGCTGATGATTGTTGAGGGCTGCTTTGTGCTTTGTTAATGAAGATTTGGACCCAAAGGTACTGCTGCATCTGTCAGAGCCTTAGTTTTGTCCTTTTCTGTTCTGGTGACCAAATCCTCTTAGTCTGAGAAGGTGCTTGTGTTTGATATGCTGTGGGATAAAGGCATCTAAGTTTGGTCACTTGTGCTAGTAGAAAAATTATTGAAAATTTGCCTTTTTTTTTTTCCTCTGGTCTCATCTCCCTCACAGTACTAACATGGTTTAGTTGACAATTAAACACCTTCGTGAATCATTTCCCTTTCTCTTTTCTTCCTCAGTGCTCCCCTGTACATGTTGTTGTTACTTGACTTGGAGTCAGTTCCAGTTCATGGTGACCCATGTGTTGTAGAGTAGTACTGTACTCCATAGGTTTTCATGGCTATGGTCTTAAGGGAAGCTAGTCACCAGGCTTTTCTTTTGCAGTGTTGCAGGCTGGGTCTGGAGCACCAACCTTTCAGTTAGCAGCCAAGCTCAAATTGTTTGAGCTACCTAGGGACTGTCCCCCTGCCTGTAAGTCTTTTATATTCCTGTTGAGTCTCTTTCCCTTTAAAACAAACAGCAATAGAATCAAAAGGATATTTTTGTTTTTTAACTTATGATTATGGTAAAAAAGTACAAAGTGTAATTTCAGTGAGGTCCTTCATGGCTGTGTTTCTATTTGATGCCTCACCAGCAATCATATTCTTGTAGTAAAAATCAAAGGGGAAAAGAATTTAAAATGGCCTACTTTATAAATGATATCAAGTCTTAATGATAATATTCAGTAGTAATATTGTTATATATTCCCTGAACAGTTTATTATGTGTCATTTTCCATGAAATTTGAGGTGAAGATGTTATATAGTAGTTATCCTGTTACTGATGTGTGTGTGTATGTATATGTATCCCTAATACATATAAAATTGGAAGAGTATATTTTGTATGTTTTATGTATGAGGAAAATGAGGAGAAATTAAAAGTACTTTGCAGTTTGATCCTTTGTTGTTGTTAGGTGCTGTTGAGTTAGTTTCAACTCATAGTGAACGTATGTACAACAGAATAAAACTGCCTGGTCCTGCTCCATCTGCACAGTCTTTACTATGTTTGAGCCCGTTGTCGCAGCCACTGTATCCATCTATCTTACTGAGCATCTTTCTCTTTTTCACTAACCCTTTACTTTACAAAGTATGATATCCTTCTCTGGGGAGTACTCCTTACTGATAACATGTCCAAATTACATGAGATTAAATCTCACCACCCTCACTTCTAAGGAGCATTCTGGCTGTACTTCTTCCAAGACTGATTTTTTGGTTCTTCTGGAAATCTATGGTATATTTAATATTCTTTGCAAACACCATAATGCAAAGATATCAGTTCTTCTTTGGTCTTCCTTAATCATTGTCCAACTTTTTCATACATACAGAGCAATCAAAATACCATGGTTTGGTTCAGGTGCAACTTAGTCCTCAAAGTCCATCTTTGCTTTTAAACACTTAAAGAGGTCCTTTGCAGTAGATTTGCCCAATGCAATGCATCACTTGATTTCCTGACTGCTGCTCTCCCATGGGCATTGATTGTGGATACAAGTTAAATCAAATCCTTGACAACTTCAATTTTTTTCTCCATTTATTATGATGTTGCTATTGGTCCAGTTGTGATGATTTTTGTTGCCTTTATGTTGAAGTGTAATCCAAATTGAAGGTTGCCATCTTTGCTTTTCGTCAGTAAGTGCTTTATATCTTCTTTACTTTCAGCAAGGAAGGTTGTGCCATCTGTATATCACAGGTTGTTAATTAATCTCTTGAACCATTTGTGAATTATCTTCAGCAAAATTTTATTTGCATGTGATATTAATGATATTTTTTGCTAATTTTCACATTCTGTTGGATTGCCTTTCTTTGGAATGGGCACAAATAATGGTTTTCTTTTAGTCAGTTGGCTAGATAGCTGTCTTCCAAATATCTTGGTATAGATAAGTAAGCTCTTCCAGTATTGCATACATTTGTTGAAACATCTCAATTGATTTTCTGTCAGTTCCTGGTACCTTGTTTTTTGCCAATGCCTGAGTGCAGCTTGGACTCCTTCTTTCAATATCATCAGTTCTTGATCATATGCTATGTGGTGATTACATTTGTGTGTCAACTTGGCTAGGCCTGGTTGAATGGCTGCTCAGCTGGATGTAGTATTCTCCATGATGAAACTGGTAATCAACTCCATGGTGGAATCTACTGGGAGCAGCTGAGTAGCTGCCTTTGGGTATGTGGTATGCTTCCTGTATATAAGCAGCAACTTTGAGAATGGTCTCTAACCTATGGCATGTTTGGACCCTGCATGTAGCTGTGTCATTGTTCAGCAATCTGCCATGCTCCACTGACCTTGGGACTTACAATGGACTTAAATTAATGGCTGCCTCATGGTTTGGTAACATCGGGACTGTGCCTTTTTACTTGTCAACCTTGGGCTTCTCAGCCTCAGCAGCCAGCAGCTGTCTGAATGAAGAATACCTCTAGCTCCAGTGGGCTGGGAACAGGAGGCAGAGTTGGACCCCAAGATTGAGGGGCTTTCACCCAGCCCCTGGAGCCTAGCACTTTGAACTTGGACTTAAAGCCCCAAATTGTAAGAATAAGCTCCTGTT
This sequence comes from Orycteropus afer afer, assembly GCF_000298275.1. Taxonomy (NCBI): domain Eukaryota; kingdom Metazoa; phylum Chordata; class Mammalia; order Tubulidentata; family Orycteropodidae; genus Orycteropus; species Orycteropus afer. Next base: position 8,022,612 of record NW_006921724.1, on the reverse strand, counting down.
TGTTAAGGCCATCCATTTGTGGTATATTCCTGTCAGAGTAGCACTAGGTAACCAGAACATGCTACATCTTGAAATGGTTGAACTACAGCCAGTTCTTTATGGTACAGTGACTCTGCATATTCCTTATCTTTTGATTCTTCTTGCATTGTTTAATATTTTACCCATGGGATCCTTCAGTATTGCAGCTTGAGGCTTGAATTTTTTCTTCAATTCTTTCAGCTTGGGAAATACCTACTGTATGTTTTCCTTTTAGGTTTCTAACTGCAAGTGTTTGTGTTTGCACATTTCATTATAATTACTTTGTCTTCTCAGGTCATGCTTTGAATTCCTCTTTTGAGCTTTTTACATTATCGTTTCTTCCATTTGCTTTAACTACTCTATATTCAAGAGCAAGTTTCAGAGTCTCTTTTGACACCCATTTTAGTCTCTTTTTTTCTTTCCTGTCTTTAAAATGGCCATTTGATTTCTTCTTGTATCATGTCCTTGGTATCATTCTGTCTTCTCTAGTGCTGCTATAACAGAAATAACACAAGTGGATGACTTTAACAAACAGAAATGTATTTTCTTACAGTTTAAGTCCACATTCAGAATGCCAGCTCCAGAGGAAAACTAGGCTAGAAGTCTGAGTTCAGAGTACCAGCTCTAGGGGAAGACTCTCTCTCTCTGGATTGTGGGTGGAGGTCCCTTGACCTTGGGATTCAGCTTTGCCTCTTATTCCAGACCCACTGGGGCAAACTGGAGGCTTCTTCTGTATCCAAGCAGCTGCTGGCTGCTGAGGCTAATGAATCCAAGATCAGCAGGCATAATGGCATATTGTTGGCTCACAGGCTGCAAAGGTAACAATCCCATGATTGGCAGGCAATACTGCAGGTCTCTTGTTCAAGTCCAGGAACTGGAGATGATGACAGGCCAAATGCAGCATCCCAAAATGAGCAAAAAGCTAGAGATCTTCCCCAAAGCTTCTCCAGATATACTGGAATCAGACCACATCCCGAAGGCAACTCCCCTTCTACTAATCAGCTGCTCACAGCAGATTCTACCATGGAGGTGATTACACCTAATCCATTCTCATCATGGGGAATAACTACATTCAGCTGCCAAGCCCCTCAAACTCATAGTCAGTCCAAGGTGACACACAACCTTAATTACCACATACTACAACTCGTCTGGTCTTTGGTCATTTATCAGTTTTTAATTAGCCAAACCTGTTCTTGAAATGGTCTATAAATTCAGGTGGGATATACTCATGTTGTCCTTTGGCTCTCATGGACTTGTTTCCATTTTCTTCAGCTTCAACTTGAACTTACATATGAACAATTGATGGTCTGTTCCACAGTTAGCCCCTGGCCTTGTTCTGACTGATGATACTGAGCTTCTCCATTGACTTTTCCCACAGTGTAGTTGATTTGATTCCTATGTGTTCCATCCAATGAGGTCCACTTATATTGTCGCCATTTATGTTGTTGAAAAAGGGTATTTACAATAGATAAGTCTTTGGTCTTCATGACAGAAATAATGCTGGAACTCGCATGGTAGAATTTTGCAAGATCAATGACTTATTCTTTGCAAACACCTTTTTTCAACAACACAAACGATGGCTGTACATGTGGACTTCACCAGATGGAACACACAGGAATCAGATTGACTACATCTCTGGCAAGAGGCATTGGAAAAGCTCAATATCTTCAGCCAAAACCAGGCCAGGAGCTGATTGTGGAACAGACCATCAACTGCTCATATGCAAGTTCAACT
>NW_006921724.1:8007010-8019485 GCF_000298275.1 Orycteropus afer afer | reverse complement strand
TAAAGAATACAGTCTGCAGTATGGATTACATCTCAATATAAAGAAAACAAAAATCCTCACAACTGGACCAATGAGCAGCATCACAATAAATGGAGAGAGATTGAGGTTGTCAAAGAATTCACATTGCTTGGTTCTACAATCGATGCCAATGGAAGCAGCAGTCAGGACATTAGACGACATGAAGCACTAGGCAGGTCAACCAAGAAGGAACTGTTTCAAGTGCTGAGGAGCAAGGATGTCTCCTTGGGGACTAAGGTGCGCCTGACACAATCCGTGGTATTTCCAATTGCCTCGTATGCATGTGAGAGCTGGACAATGAATAAGGAAGACCGAAGAAGAGTGGATGCTTTTGAGTTGTGCTGGTGAAGAATGCTGAAAGTATCATGGACTGCTAAAAGAACTAACAGATCTGTCCTGGAGGAAGTGCAGCCAGAATGCTCCTTGAAAGAAAGAATGGCCAGACTTCGTCTCACCTACTTTGGTCATGTTGTCAGAAGGGACCATTCCCTGGAGAATGTCATGCTTGGTAGGGTGGAGGGTCAACAAAAGAGGGAGAGGCCTTTAACAAGATGAATTGACATGGTGGCTGTGATGACGGGCTCAAGTATAGCAGGGATCATGGAGCTGGTGCGAGATCGTGCAGTGTTTTGTTCTGCTGTGCATGGGGTTGCTATGAGTCCAAAACGACTGATGGCACCTAACAACAACAAGTCATTAGTCTTGCAGAATTCTATCATGTAATCTCTGGTATCATTTCTGTCACCAAGACCATATTTTCAAACTACTCATCCTTCTTTGTTTCCAACTTTCCCATTCTATTTTGGTCCTAAGCATTTTTATGATTTTTATTAAGTGGAACTCTTACTAGTAGTACTTTCCTACTATAGATTTAATTACTCTTTTTCCCCTCCTTTTGCTAGTTGACAGAGCTGAGAGGAGGGAAATGGCGGCAATTTGAAACCTTGTTAGAAATTTATGAAGTGCTAAAATGTTTTATTCCCAGAGGCAAGCTTGCCAGCTGTCACTGGAAAGCCTTTCGCTGTCTGCCTCTGCTTGGGCCTGTGATTGCAGGGTTAGGAGGGAGGCCTCCACGTGAGGGTGTTCAGGCTGGTGAATGATGCTCCCGACAATTAGCTCTGGGTAAAAGGAACCTAATTATTTTCCATGCAATTGACCAGTGGTGTGTAGGATACAAAATGAGGGGCATCTGGAGAGGGAAACTCACCAGCCGGAGATTAATACCATTCACTGTCTTTAAGGAAACACATTGTCAGTGCAATGCTAGGAATCAGCTTTGGGTGTGGAAATTAGAACAAATAAACACCTCTTTTATTGCCAGCCTCCAGAAAATAATTGGCCTGTTTCTAGCTAATTGTCCCTAAATTAACTTCTTCTGGAGAAAATACCCTCTCACAAATTATTATGGATTGAAGTATGTCTCCCCAAAATATGTGTTATAAGACTTAACCTCTATGACTGTGGTTATAATCCCATCTAGAAATGGGTTGCTTTTGTTATTTAGATGAGGCAGGATTAATGTAGGGTATACCTTGAGTCTATCTTTTTTGAGATATAAGAGATTAAATAAGCAGAGCAGAGATGGGGAAGACACATGCCAAACCACATGAAGATTGTCCAAGAGCAAGCAGAAGCTCAGAAGAGACAAGGATGCTCTTTGAGCTGACTAAGAGAAAAAGCCTTCCCCTAGAGCTGGCACCCTGAATTTGGATTTCTCACCTCCTAATTGTGAGAACATAAATTTCTGTTTTTTAAATCCACCCACTTGTGGTATTTCTATTATAGCACCTCTAGGTAACTAACATAGAATTTTGTGCTGGGATAGTGGCATGCTGTTCTAATAGGTACTTAAAATGTGGACTTTGTTTTGAATTGCATAACAGGAAGAGGCTGGAGGCATTTTAAGGTGCCTAATTATAAAAGCGAAAGGAGCTTTGGTGGCTTAGTGCCTAAAGTATTTGACTACTAACCAGACGGTTGGTGGTTCAAACCCTCCAGCCACTGAACTGAAGGAAGACTGGGCAATCTACTTCCATAAAGATTTACCACTTCAGAAACCCAAATGGGGTTGCTATGATTCAGAATCGACTCGATGGCAGTGAGTTTGGTTTCTGGAACTATAAAAGCTTAGATAACCTTGAAGAGACTGTTCGTAGAATAATAGATGTCAAAGCAATTCTTCTGAAGGCACAGGGGGAAATGAGGAGAGCTATAGAGAAAGTCTGTATTGTTTTAGAGAATAAATGTGGTATTAGTAACAGAATGTTGCTAGAAATGTAACATTAAATGTCCTTCTGATAATGCTTTCAAAGAAAATGATGAATGTATGATTGGACAATGGAGGAATGTTGTTGCTTTTGGTGCATTGGCAAAGACTTAGAATTATGGTAAAATACTTGTAAGTGATGAACTTGGATATCTTGCTGAGGAGATTTCTAAGCAAGATCTTAAAGGGTATGTGTGGTTTCTTCTTGCCACTTACAGTAAAATGTGAGAGGAAAGATGAACTTAAAAATGAACTGTTCAAAATGAAAACAAAACTTGAAGATCTGGAAGATTCTGTTGTACAAACTAAAAACACATGTACTAGCATGTTCACCAAAGACATGGCTATAACGATCTTTTGTTAAAGAGATTAAGCCTGTAACCGATAGATTAACCAACTCCCACACTATCTCAGAATAAAACCTTATCAGCTTAGACTGAAGGAGACAGAGAAAGAGTGAAAGGAAGGTACACTGTCTGCCTCTTGAAATTCTACAGGCAGGAAACAGGCCAAAGGAGCTACACCTTTTACCCTCTGGAAAAAAAAAAAAAAAAAAGGACCATTCTTGGAATACCTTGGAGATCAACAGAACTGTTAGAAGGAGCTCAGGAAGCAGGGCACTTTCAGTTTCAAAGGATGGGACCACCCTTTGAGATCTCCTCATATGATTCAAAGAGTTACATCTTTGCTAACTCAGTTCCAGAGTGTAGGGCTATCACTAAGTTGTGCCAGGGGATAAGTTTGCTGCCTGAAGCTGAGGGGGCAGGGCTACCATGCCTGAAGGGTATAAGAACAAGGTGTGCTGGGCCGATGGATAGGGTTGCCACTAAGATGGACCAGTAGAATGGGACTGCCTAAACCCCAGGGTGCAGAGTTACCATCCCAGTGGGTCTAGAAGGTAAAGCTGAAGCCCAAGGCTAAGGGACCTCCACCCAGAATCTATAGGCCATTACCAACACCTAGGGTCTAGAGGGTGGGGACATTGGCCAAATAGTCTCAGAGAACAGAGGGTCATTTTCAAGTGTTGAGAGCTAAGGGGACTTGATTTGCTGGATTTCAGACTTGCTTCATATACTTCCTTCCCTCCAGTTTCTTCCATTTGTAATAGAAATGGTTACCTTGTGCCTATTCTACCATTAGGAGCTCTGGTAGTCTAGTGCCTAAGGCATTTGACTGCTAACCAGAAGGCTGGTGGTTCAAACCCACCAGCTACTCCTCGGAAGGAAGATTGGGTGATTCTACTTCTATAGTGAACCGCCTTGGAAACCCAAGGGGAGGGGTCATTATGAGTTGGATCTGACTCCATGGCAGTGAGAGTTATTCTACCATATACTTTGGAAACAGGTAACTTAGATTTCACAGGTTCTCAAGTGAAGAGAAATTTTGCCCTGGGATGGAATATACCTAACATGTCATCAATATTTGATTTAGATGTTTCAGGAAATGAGATTTTGGACTTGAAGTTGATTTAAAACTTTTAGGATAAATATGATGGGATTAATGTGTTTTGTTTGTGGCAAGGACATGAATTTTTGGGAGCCAAAGCATGGAAGGTTTTTGATTGAATTGTGTCCCTGAATAATATATGTTGCAAATCCTAATCTCTATGGTATTCCTAGGGTTATAATCCCATTTGGGAATATGTTATCTTTGTTACACTAATGAGGCAGGATTAATTTAGGGTGTATCTTGAGTCAATCTCTTTTGAGATAAGAAAGACATAACAAGAGAGCAGAGCAGAGATGGAGGAAGAGAGATAACAAGCCCAGTGAAGATTGCCCAAGAGCAGAAGCTCAAAAGAGATTAGGACTTTCCTCCAGAGGTAACATAAAGAGAAAGTCTTCCCCTGGAGCCAGAACTCTGAATTTAGACCTCTAGCTTCCTAACTGTGAGAAGAATGTTTGCTTGTTAAAGCCATCACCTATGGTATTTCTGTTATAACAGCACTAGGTAACTAAGACACAAGTCTTACTAAGGTGTGTCCAGGGTGGCCTTATAAGGAGGTTGTTTCCTACATGGGAACTTGATGCCCCAAAATTCCTCACCTACTTTTCTGATGCCTCAGATTTGTTTCTCAGGAAAAAATTATTTTCTTTCCTGAATTGGAGGTAAAACTTATGGCACAGACACCTTGGAGAATAAACAACTCTTACAGGTGCGAATGGCTCATGTCGGAGTGATGAGCTGATGTGGTGGGGATTGGAAGGTCCTATAGAAGCAGGGAGCTCTGGTAGCATCGTGGCTAAGACACTTGCCTGCTAACCAGACGGCTGGCAGTTTAAACCCACCAGCCACTCCTCGGAAGGAAGGTTGGGCAATCCTAGTTCCATCATGATACTGCCTCGGAGGGGTCGCTATGAGTCGGGTTTGACTCGACGGCACATAACAACAACAATAACATAGAAGCAGGAGGAATGCTGGACTGGAGTGTCTGGGGAACTGGGCAGTGTTATTTACCTCTAGTCCCTGCGTAATGCAGTTTACTTGCTTAGCTGCTAACCTCCTTGAGGAGATGTCTTGGAAGAAGACCTGGAAATCTACTTCTGTAAAATCAACCATTGAAAACTCTATGGAGCACAGTTCTACTCTGATATACATAGGGTTGCAGTGAGTCAGAGTTGACTTGCTCTGAGCAAGGTGAAGGAGGGGGAATTTCTAGAAGCGGCAGTGGCTCCCAGGGGCAGTGTCTTCTGCAGGTACTTCCCTAGGTGTATTAGTTCTCTTGTGTTACAACAGACATACCATAAATATATGGATTTAACAAACAGGAATTTATTCTCTTAGAGTTTGGAGGCTAGAAGTCCAAGTTCAAAGTACCAGCTCTAGGGGCTAGGTGAAGGCCCCTCAACCTTGGGCTTCAGCTCTGCCTCTTGCTCCCAGCCCACTGGAGCTGGAGGCATCTCTTAACTGAGGCAGCTGCTGGCTTCTGAGGTTGACAAACCCATGGTCAACAAGTAAAATGGCACAGTCCCAAGATTATCAAGCAGCATGGCAGGCCATTAGTTCAAGTCGAAAAACAGTCCCAAGATCAGTAGGCAACATGGCACTCACTGATGATTCAGTCAAATGCAGGATCCAACTGTGCTAAGAAGCTAAAGTCCTTTCTCAAAACTGCTTCTTATATACTGGAAGCAGATCACATCACTAACACAGCTATTTAGCTGCTCACAGCAGATTCTACCATGGAGCTGCTTACTAGTCTCATTATGAGGAATAACTACATCCAGTTGCCCAGCCACTTAAAACCACAGCCCATCCATGTTGGCACATAACTTTATCTACCACAATAGGGGAGTAGGGGAGTGCCTCTGATATTTGCTTCAATCCCTTTGCATCAAGTAATAGGCATCATACTGGTTAGGAAGTTATGCCCTAAAGCCACTACCCTGTGTATTTACCTCTTCTGCCTCTGCCTCTCCAAAACAACAATTATAGTAAAGTCCTTTTGTTTACACAGAACTTTCTGATTAGATGATCTTTAACATATTACTTTAAATGTATTGGGACATTCTGATTTAGAGCCTTACTATCCATCCATTTATCTAAGTTTTTTGTGTTGAATGCCCATTAAGGACAAGGCCCTGGAGGTCACAGTATACAATCTGTAGTTCCACTCTGTGGTTCTGCACAGGTCTTTGTGGAAAATGGCACATATGAGCACTGTGGGTGTGCTAGACAGAATGATGCTTCCCAAAGATGTCCTAATCCTTACAGTCTGATGTGTACTAATCCTTACAGTCTGTGAATATGTTTCCTTACATGGTCAAAGGGACTTTGCAGGTGTGATTAAATTAAGGGTCTTGCAATGGGGAGTTTATCTTGGATTATTCAGATGGGCCTTATGTAATAACAAGAGTCCTTATAAGTGAAAGAGAGAGGAAAGAGAGAGGAAAGAGAGAAAATGAAGTATTGGAAGATTCTGTGCTGGCTTTGAAGATGGAGGAAGGGGCCACAATCCTAGGAATCTAGGAATCTTTAGAAATCTAGCATCCTAGGAATCTAGGCAAGGAGCCATATTCTCCCTTAGAGCCTTTAGAAGGAACCTTTCAATCCATTTTAGACTTCTGGCCTCCAGAATTATAAGGTAATAAATTTATGTTAAGGCACGACATTTGTGATCATTTGGCAGCAATATAAATTTAATGTAGGTGCTAAGGTGGGGACTTGAAGCAGCATGGAGTGGTACTTGTGTTTATCAAAGCTGTATCTTCATGATGAACCAAAGCAAAGGATAATCAAGTCCACTACCTTTAAAAGCATGAAACAATTTTTAACAGCCTATCTAGGTTCCCTTCAATTCAGACCAAAGCTAGCTTTTTCAAGAGGAAGATATCTAGTTGCAGATGGGATTGAGGCATGAAGCCATGGAGGTAGACAACCAACAGTGATTCCTGTATCACATGAGGAGAAAGGAGGAGAGCTGAACCTTAGGCTTTTAAGGAAGTCTTTCTGTATTGTTTAGCACAGCCTGAGGCTACACAGTAGCTCACACAGGTTTATACACACATATATGTACACTATGGGGTATAATTGCTTTTACTCTTAGCAAGGCATCTTAAGGAATACTTTTCTAATTAAACTAGAGATCCTTCTGGGAGGATGGACGGATGGTGCAAATGAACAGTCTGGAGTCAGGAGCTGGAGTGCTAGGGTGTTGGCATAGTCACAATCTCTCATTGCTAACTGGAATCTCTAGATGGTGCAAATGCCTAACACACTTAGCTGCTAATCCAAAGGTTGGAAGTTCAAGTCAACCCAGAGCACATTGGAAGAAAGGCCTTCCAATCTTCTTCCAAAATATAAGCCATTGAAAACCTAGGGAGCATAGTTCCACTGACACACATGGGATTGCCATGAATCAGAACTGACTCCATCACTACTGGAACTGGATCCCAAGACCTAATGCAAGAATACCATCAAACCCTCCAGGAAAAGGGAACAACATCCAGGCATCTGTCATTGGTGACAGGAGGTAATATTCACACAGAAAAGCAAAATTCCTTTGCCTCTGTAAAATGTTGCAGCTGCAGTGATGACTCTGACTCTTGCCTGCATGGGGGGCAAAGCAGGGACTGTGAGGATGGCTATACACATGGGAGTGGCACTTGCCAACTTTCCAACTTCATCATGATGTGTGGCAACAGGCTGCACAATGTGGTGGCAGGAGCAGCATCTCTGGGGTAAGGGAGCCTGGGAGTCAAGGCCAATGCTACTCTATAATCCTTGGATTTGGGGCATGGTGCTATGCTTCTCAGCCTTGTTTCCTTGCCTCAAAAATTGTAATAATTCTATTATGAATTGAAGCAAGATTGAGATGAGGACTAACTGAAACAATGGGTGTGAAAGTATCAAATGCAGTAGCTGATTCTTGTTGTTGTTATGTGCCATCGAGTCAGTCCCGACTCATAACAACCCCTCCTTGGGTTTCCGAGGCGGTATTGCTAAGGAAGTAGATTGACCAACCTGCCTTCCGAGGAGTGACTGCTGGGTTTGAATGGCCAGCCTTCTGGTTAGCAGTTAAGTGCCTTAGCCACTACTCTACCAGAGCTATCAGTTATCAGAGCTGATTCTTAGTAGGCTTCAAAAAGGCAAGTATCCTTATCATCTCAAAAAGTTTGTTAGGGGTTATCAGGAGATAGGGAAAGGGGGAAGTTGAGAGTTAATTGTTTAATGGGTACAGAGTTTCTATTTGGAGTGATACAAAATATTTTGGAAATAATTGGTGATGATTAAAAAATAATTTTTTAAAATAATTTATTTTTTGTTACTATTTAGAATGTAACTAACAGAACGTAACACCAGCTTCATAGTTTCTACAGGTACAATTTAGTGACATTGATTGGTCTTCAGATTGTTCAATCATTCTCACCTTCCTTTTCTGAATTGTTCCTCCCCAATTGATATAAATTCACTGTCCCCTTAGATTCCTATCTAACCTTTCAAGTTGCTGTTATCAGTGTGATCCCATATAGATAGTTCTTTAAAAGAGCACAATACTCAAGGCAGACATTCTTTGTTAATTAAGCTAAACTGTTGTATAGTTTAAAGAAACATATTTTTGGTTTAAGTTTTAAGATTACCTCAGAACAATAGTTTCTCAAGGGTTCATCCAGCCTGAATGGCTACATAAAATCTGGATTCCATGAGAATTTCAAATTCTGTTCCACATTTCTCCTCCTTTTGATTAGAATTTTAATACAGAATCTTTGAACAAAACATTCAGTAATGGTAGCCAGACATTATCCAGTTCTGGTCTCATGGCAAAGGAGGCAGTTGTTCATGGAGGCACTTCTTAATTTGTTTATAATATTTGGGGATCAACAGATCCTCTGTGGGAATGGAATCAAACCCATTCTGTAGGGTGAAGAGGAATCCAGACTAGAGTTGGCCACCAGCAGCCATAATGTTGAAAGAATTAGGGGCAGTGAGGAGTCTTGGTTAGTTGATTTGGAGACTGGTGGAAGGTGGGATGGAAACCCAAGATGGATTTATGTATGCAGGAACTGAGAAATCTGACGAGTGTGGAATTAAGCTGGGGTCTGCCTGGGAGATTCTTTTCATTCTCTTTAAGAAAGACTCAACTCCAAGGAAAGGGACTGGGAAAAGGTAAAAATCTAATGATGGGGAAAAGCTGTTGTGTATCCCTTGCCCCTATCTCTCCCTCCCTCCCTCCCTCCCTCTCTCTCTCTTTCCTCCTTTTTGCCCCCTCTCTCTCCCCACCCCCACTTGGTTTTGTTTCCCTTCCCCTCATCCCAACATTCCTTTCAGGCAGCCCTGCGCAGTTCAAGCCCCTTTCAATCTGAGCAATGTCACAAGCACATATATGTCCTTTGCGTGGGGTATATTTATTAATTAAGATAAATATTTGATTGCAGGCCAGCAGAGGGGTTAAAGATCAAATGTTATCCTTAAATCATCATCTGCCTGAGCCCAGGGTACTGGGAGTATCTTAATCAGGCTCTTTAAGCTCCTCTTTCTTGAATTCCTGCCAGGTGTGTCTTGGCTGAAAGCAAGGCAAGGCCTTTTGGAATAGAAAGTCCTTTCAGTGAGAGGTCCTTTCAGTCCTTTCAGAATAAGGAAGCCAGATTAGCCCTAGCTCTTGTGGCAGCCACCTAGGAAGGGTCACCTTATACTCACCTAAGCATGCAACTGGCTGTAAAGACAGAGTTGGCCTCTGGGATTCAGAGGAAAACAATAAATAGACCCCCAAAATAAGGTGTGACCAACATAATTCATTCAATTTTATGCCAGAAGTTACTGCACCTCCTGTTTTCTGTATCTCAGTTATGATTCCTGATTTTATGTTCTTTGTTTCTTCCCCAGTCCCTTTTTCTGTGTCTCCTAGAAAATACACACAGACACATACACATACACACACACTCTCCTGAGTGATGTAAATTGGGTAAGTGTTCAGCTACTAGCCAAAAGCTTGGTGGTTTGAACCAACCTAGAGGCTCTTTGGAAGACAGTTCTGGCCTTAAAAACCCTATGGAGATGTTCTACTCATTATATATGGGGTCACCATGAATCAGACTGACTCAACAGCAACTAACAATAGTATGTGTATATATATGTATGTGCATATGCATGTATAGTGCATGTCCTTGGTTGGTGTAAATAGGTAAAGCATACAGATGCTAAATGGAAGGTTGGAGGTTCAGGTTCATCCAGAGGTACCTAAGAAGAAAGGCCTGAGGACCTGCTTCTGAAAACTCAGCCATTGAGAGCCCTTAGGATCACAGTTCTATTCTGACACACATGGTGTTGTTGTTGTTGTTATGTGTCGTCGAGTAGGACCCGACTCATAGCGACCCCTCCTTGGGTTTCTGAGGCAGTATCACTATGGAAGTAGATTGCCCCATCTTCCTTCCAAGGAGTGGCTGGTGAACCACCAGCCTTCTGGTTAGCAGTCAAGTGACTCAGACATTACGCTACCAGAGCTCCTGACACACATGGAGTCACCATAATTTGTGTTTGACTCTATGGCAATGGCTAGTTTGAAGATGCACATATATTTACTATGAGGTTCTCTACATAAAACAGTGTCCAGCACATAGGTAGAGCTCAACCAAAGCTTGAGGAATGAGTTGATGAGATTCTATAGAAAACAAAGGAAGGAGAACTTTGAAGATTGTTCTCCAACCATCTGGTTTAAAGAAAGGAGCTGTGAATATGTTCTTATCACCAAGGCAGAAATAGGAAAGTCAGATTTGGAAAATTCCCCTTGGATTCTCAAGCTTCCTACTCATTGCTGGTGTTTTGTTTGCCCTTCCTCTAATGTTGTCCCTGTGCTGTTTTATCGTGTGTGCTTTTAACACCTCTGACAGGAATGTCTGACTGTCTCCTTGATAGCACATTTTACTGCTTAATTATACTTTCGATTGAGAGTATTGGTATCTCAAATATTGTCTATGGGAGTTAGAGCATGCTTTTTTGTCATTTTATTTTTAAAGTAGCCTTTGATTTAGAACGAAAGAAGTTGGTACTTTCAAAAATGTGTAGATCTGGAGTTACTCCTTTCAGCTGCCATGTTGTGGCCTCAGCATTTAAGTCTTTTTATATCTCAATGCTTAACTCAGAACATTGAATGTCGTCTTTGCCTTGTCATGATTTTCCATAATGAGGACCATTTTTTTTTAAATATTCATATATGATGATTCTTCATGGTAACTTATGAGAAATTAAAAGGTTATTCAACTCTTAACATCTGTTCATTTTACAGATGATGAAACTGAGGCTCAGAGACATGGCCTGACTTTTCAACAGTAGAAGCAGAACAGAGATAGGAACTAGGTTTCCTGTCTTATAGACTGGGTACTGCAGGGCTAAGAGCTCAAGCAATGAGGGGGATAGGGATGTGTGGGGGTGAATGTATATATGTGTGCATGAGACAGAGTGGTGTGTGTGTGTGTGTGTGTGTGTGGTATTTGGAATAGTTTTAGAGGCAGGTGGAGTGAGGTGATACAGACATGGATAAGGTAGGCATTTCCAAAGAAAACAGATCACTCACTCCAGATTTAAGATAATTAGGGATGTGGAGTTTAGAGGTTGGCCTCTACAATAAGCTATTTATTCTGATTCCCAGCATTAGGGAAGGTGTCCTGGAGTAGATGGCTTTTAAACCATCCCTCCAATGATGGTGTATTAGTCTCCTCTTGCTGCTATAACAAATTACTAACAAACTTATTTGCTTCAAGTAATACAAATTTATTATCTCATAGTTCTAGAGGTCAGAAATCTGAAAGTAGGTCCTGTAAGGGCTAAAATCAGGATGTTGAGAGGGCTGTGTTCCTTCTGGAAGCTCTAGGGAGAATCTGTTCCTTGCTTTTTTCCAGCAACAAAAGACTGCCAGCATTTCTTGGCTGGTGGCCCCATTACAGCAATTCTGTTGCTCCAGTCTCTGCTTCTGTCCTCATGTCTCTTCTCTGATCATCCTTCATCCCTCCAATAAGGACTTTTATGGGTAATCCAGGATAAGCCTCCCATCTCATGATCCCTGATTATATATCTAAAGTTCCTTTTGCATGTGGTAACATTCTCAGGTTGTGGGGATTAGGGTTGGATATCATTCAGGTAAAGCTTTTAAGACCTCCATTTGCTGACGTGGCACCATTCAAATTGAGGAGAAACAGCAGCAAACATCCATTAATAATCAGAACATGGAATGTATGAAGTATAAATCTAGGAAAATTGAAGGTTTTAAAAAAATGAAATGGAACGCATAAAGATTGATATCCAGGCATTATTAGTGAGCTAAAATGGACTGGTTTTGGCCATTTTGAATCAGACAACCATATGATCTACTATGCTGGGAACTACAGTTTAAAGAGGAATGGTGTGGCACTCATCAACAAAGGATGTTTTAAAATCTGTCCTGAAGTACAATGCTGTAAGTGATAGGACAATATCTATACGCCTACAAGGAAGACCTGTTAATATGGCTATTATTCAAATTTACGCACCAACCACCAAAGCCAAAAATGAGGAAATCGAAGATTTTTATCAATTTTTGTAGTGTGAAATTGACTGAACATGCAATCAGGATGTGTTAATTATCATTGGTGACTGGAATGCAAAAGTTGGAAACACAGAAGAATCACAGAAGTTGGAAAATTTGGCCTTGGAGACAGAAATAATGCTAGAACTCGCACGGTAGAATTTTGCAAGACCAATGACTTGTTCATTGCAAAC
>NW_006921724.1:8003776-8006770 GCF_000298275.1 Orycteropus afer afer | reverse complement strand
GATGACAGAAGAGACTTTGAAACTTGCCCTTGAATGGAGAGTAGCTAAAGCAAATGGAAGAAATGACAGGATAAAAGAATTGAACTGAAGATTTCAAATAGCAGTTTGAGAAGACAAAGCCAATTACTACAATGAAATGTGCAAAGACGTGGAGTTGGAAAACCAAAAGGGATGCTCATGCATTTCTCAAGCTGAAAGAATTGAGGAAAATTTAAGGCTTGAGTTGCAATATTGAAAGATTCTATGGGCAAAATATTGAATGATGCAGGGAAAATCAAAAGAAGATGGAAGGAATACACAGAGTCACTGTACCAAAAAGAACTGGTCAATCTTCATCCATTTCATGAAGTGGCATATGATCTAGAACCAGTGGTCCTGAAGGAGGAAGTCAAAGCTGCAATGAAGGAATTGGTGAAGAACAAGGTTCCAGGAATTGATGGAATACCCATTGAGATTTCAACAAAGGGATGCTCCACTGGAGGCACTCATCAGTTATGCCAAGAAATTTGGAAGACAGCTACCTGGCCAACTGACTGGAAGAGATCCATATTTTTACCCATCCCAAAGAAAGGGGATCCCACAGAATGTGGAAATTATTGAACAATATCATACACAAGTAAGATTTTACTGAAGATAATTCAAAAACTGTTGCAGCAGTATATTGACAGAGAACTTCCAGAGATGCAAGCTGGATTCAGAAGAGGACGTGGAACAAGGGATATCATAGCTGCTGTCAGATGGATCTTGGCTCAAGGCAAAGAATACCAGAAAGATGTTTACTTGTGCTTTATTGACTATGCAAAGGCATTTGATTGTGTGGATCATGACAAATTATGGATAACATTTAGAAGAATGGGAATTCCCAAACACTTGATTGTACTCATGAGGAACCCATACCTTGACCAAGAGGCTGTCGTTCGAATGGAACAAGGGCAGACTACATGGTTTAAAATCATGAAGGGAGTGTGTTGGGGTTGTATCCTTTCCCCATACTTACTCAATGTATATGCTGAGCAAATAATCTGAGAAACTGGACTATATGAAGAAAAATGTGGCATCAGGATTGGAGGAAGAATCATTAACAACCTGAGATACACAGACAATACAACTTTGCTCACTGAAAGTGAGGATGACTTGAGGCACTTAATGATGAAGATTGAGGGACACAGTCTGCAGTATGAATTACATCTCCATATAAAGAAGACAAAAATCCTCACAACTGGACCAATGAGCAGCATCACAGTAAATGGAGAGAAGATTGAGGTTGTCAAAGAATTCATGTTGCTTGGTGCTAAAATCGAATGGAAGCAAAAGTCAGGACATTAGAGGACATGAAGCACTGGGCAGGTCGGCTGTGAAGGAACTCTTTCAAGTGCTGAGGAGCAAGCATATCTCCTTGAGGACAAGGGTGCTCCTGACACAGGCCATGATATTTCCAGTCACCTCGTATGCATGTGAGAGCTGGACAATGAGTAAGGAAGACCAAAGAAGAGTTGATACTTTTGATTTGTGGTGTTGGTGAAGAATGCTGGTGTTGGTGAAGAATGTTGGTGAACCATGGACTGCCAAGAGAACTAACAGATCTGTTCTGAAGGAAGTGCAGCCGAGATGCTCCTTGGAAGCAAGGATGGCCAGACTTCATCTCACCAACTTTGGTCATGTTGTCAGAGGGGACCATTCCCTGGAGAATGATGTCATGCTTGGGAAGGTGGAGGGTCTTTGAAAGAGGGGAAGGCCTTTGACAAGATGGATTGACACGGTGGCTGGGACAGTGGGCTCAATTATAGCAGGGATCATGGAGCTGGGACAGGATCAGCCAGTGTTTCGTTCTGCTGTGCACGGGGTTGCTATGAGTCGGAAACAGCTCGACAGCACATAACAACAACAACAACATCATTCAAGCACCATGTTCCTGCTTACTACAAATGGGTAGGATTTTTTAGTCAAAGGAGATTTCTGGGATTAGAAATCATTCCTGAGGCAAGAGAGAAGGATAGGTAGTTTATTTGGGAAGCAGTGAGGATGCTGTGTCCTGGGGTGAGAGAATAAGCAGGGAGGTAGAGGGAGGCAGTGTTGTAAAGTTGGGCCTAATTCAGGAAGAAAGTTCCTGAGTAGTGGCGAAAACAATATGCTTCGCTGCTGACTGAAAGATTGGGATCTACATAGAGATCCCTCAGAAGAAAGGCCTGGTGATCTATTTCTGAAAAAGCAGGCATTATAAACCCTGTGGGGCCTGGTCTTACTCTGACAGATGGTGGTGGCAGAGGAAAAAAAAAAAAAAATAGAGACCCTTGAATGTCAAGTTAAGTTTCGATAGTGGAGTAGTCATTGATAATTTTTGAAAAGTTTTAAATTTATTTCTGTATGATGGCATAGTGCCTAAGGCATTTGACTGCTAACCAGAAGGCTGGCGGTTCAAACCTACCAACCACTCCTCGGAAGGAAGGTTGGGCAATCTACTTCCATAGAGATACTGTCTCAGAAACCCAAGGAGGGGTTGCTATGAGTCTAATCGACTCGATGGCCGGGTGTTTGGTTTTTTTTATAACAAACCATGCAAAACAGTAGCTTAAATCAGCACATGTCTATGATTTCTCAAGATTCTATGGGTTAGTTGGGCACTTCTAGGAAGAGCAAACTCAGTTGGGAGGCTGGACTCTCTTACATGTCTGAGCTCACTTGGGCTCTCTGGGACAGCTGGGGCTTCCACCTGTGCTTCTTGTCTCCCCGCAGGCTAGTCCAGTCTTGTCTGCACAGGTCCCAGCAGCAAGAGAGGACAAGCCCAGTGCACAATCACTTTTCAGCCATTCTCTGTGTGACACTGGCCAGTATCCCATTGGTCAATGTAAGTCACATGTCCAAGTCCAGATTCAAGGATGAAAGTATAGGCTCCCCCTCTTTTTTTTTTTTTAAATTTTAATCATGATTTGGGTGAAAGTTTACAGAGCAAATTCACTTTCCATACAGTAGCTCACATATACTTTGTCACATGAC
>NW_006921724.1:7958421-8003331 GCF_000298275.1 Orycteropus afer afer | reverse complement strand
TATATATTTTAACGATTTTGAGTTTTGTTCCACATTGTTCTCCCACTCTATCCAGGATCTTATAAACAGATCCCCCTCCAAGTAGTTGACAGTGGTAGCCAGGCACCATTTAGTTCTTCTGTTCTCATAGTCTTATAGGCTGAGGATCACATGGTGTACCAGTTGCTTGGACAAATTGTTTCCATGCATCTTTGTTTTTCTTAATTCTTCTTTGCTCTGGATGAGGAGAAACCCATCGTTATGTCTAGATGGCTGCTTGCAAGATTTTAAGATCCCAGTTGCTGCTTACCAAAGTTGGATGTGGAACAGTGTTTTTGTGTAGTAGTTTATGCCAGTTGAGCTTTGATATCCCTTGTGACTATGGTCCTGAGCCCACAAGTCTAACTATTTGCTCCCTCTGGGTAGCTGACTATTCTCCCTCTCTTTATGGGAGAAGCTGCAAAGCTACACAGCAGAGGGCATGCATAAAGGAATAGAAGGACTTACTCTTGCCATTCTTTTGCCATGGGAACTGAGTGACATAATCTCTTATATTTGTAGCACAGTAAAAAACGTATATATTACTACTTGGTAAGGCTGGTGGTTCAAAATCACCAGCCACTCCTTGGACGGAAGGTTGGGCAATCTACTTCTGTAGTGATACTGCCTTAGAGCCCGAAGAAGGATTGCTATGACTCAGGTCCAACTCGACGGCACATAAAAACAACAACAACAACAACAACTTGATAACTTTCCCTTACAGCCTGAGCTATAGAATATTTTAGTTGCACGGACTTGACAGTACATGGGCTGGGTTGAAATTTCTATTCCAAAACACACAACCTGTATGATCTTTGACCAACCTTTCTGTGCCTAAATTTCCTCATCTAAACAATGCAAACCATGATACCTATCTCCCAGGTTCATGGGAAAGAAGCAGTGTTGGTTCAGTGGTAGAATTCTTGTCTTGCATGAGGAAGACCCAGGTTTGATTCCTGGCCAGTGCAACTCATACATGGTCTTCATCCGTCAATAGAGACTTTCATGTTGCTATGATGCTGAATAGGTTCCAGTGGAGCTTCCAGACTAAGATGGACTACGAAGCAGTGGTTGGTGATCTCCTTCCAAAAATCAGCCAGTGATACCCTGTGATACCCTGTGTATCACTACAGCCATTCATGAGGATGGTGAAGGACTAAGTGCCATTTGGTGCTGCTGTGCATAAGGTAAATATGATTTGCGGCCATTGTGATGGCAGCTAGCAACAACAGGGCTGTGAGTGGTAAGAATTAAATGAATTAAAATATGAAAAGTGTTTAGTACAATGTCTAGCACATAACCCGAAAACCAAATCCATTCTGACTCATAGCAATCCTATAGGACAAAGTAGAACTGGCTCATAAGGTTTCCAAGGCTGTAAATCTTTATGGAAGCCTAAATCTTTATGGAAGCAGACTGCCTCATCTTTCTCCAATGGAGCAGCTCGAATCACTGACCCTTTGGTTATAAGCTGAACACTTTAGCCATTGTGCCACCAAAGCTTTGACCTAGCATGTATCAATTACTAAATAAATGTCAGGTTTAAGTAATATCTTATTTTCTTCTTGAATTCCTATTTCAGCTTATGTGTGTATTGGGGGATAAGGGAATATTAGGCAGGAACTTCAGGATATCTGGCATATCACCCTAGTTCATGAGGAACCAGGGGTGCTAGCTCAGCCTTTCTCTCTGCCTTGTTTCATTTTACCCTGCTTCCTTTACTATGACCTCCAAGGATCAAGGAGATCTTCCTCTCCCTTGGCCTTCCTTTGACCTATCCAGAGTTTCTGTCACCTCAAGTCATCACCACCCTAAAAATCAATTTGCCTGTCAAAAATTAAGGTGACATCTTAACCTTAGTTTTATCCCCCACAGTCTTGGTTCCTTTGTGTGGCCATAACAGAAATACCACAAGTGGATGGCTTAATGAACAGAAATTTATTCTCTTACAGTTTAGGGGGCTACAAGTCCAAATTTAGAGTGCTGGCTCTAGGGGCTGGGTGAAGGTCTCTCGTCCTTGGCCTTCAACTCTACCCCTTGTTCTAGGCCCACTGGAGCTGGAGGCATCTTTTATCCCAGGCAGATGCTGGCTACTGAGGCTGATGAACCCAAGGCCAGCAGGTAAAATGGCACAATCCCAAGATCAGCAGGCAACACAGCAGGTTCAAGTCCAGGAACAATCCCAAGATCAGCAGGCAACAGATCAAGCCACTGGTTTAAGTCCAGGAACTGGAGATGAAGACTCTGCCAAATGAGGATCTAAATGTGCCAAAAGCTAAAGACCTTTCCCAAAGCTTTTCCATATATACAGGAAGCAGGCCACAGGATAATTAGGTAGTGAAAATGTGTGGTTTTGTAGCAGATGCTCTTGATGCCTGCCCAGATTCTCTCAGTCCTTACTGGGACTTACTGGCACCTAGCCAGACTTACAGAGGCTAGTAGGGCTCTCACTGTCAGACAAGAAGTGCCAGGGAACTCTTGGGAGCTGCCTCAACCAGTCACTGCCAGTAGCTGGTGACATCTGCCTTCTTGGCTCTCTCACCTCCCAGGCAGTGTAGATGGTTCTGCACTGGCTCTTGAACTCCTTCAATGGAATTAAGCCAAAGTTGTGAGTAGTGGTGACTGGATTTATAAGTACTCTTCATTGGCAGCTGTTGTTAGTCTTCCTTTTCCTACTACTTCCTGCTTCCCTAATTATGTTTCCTGAAATCACATCCTAAATTAACTACTTTTATTTTAATCCCTGTCTCAGGGTTTTCTTCTAGGGCTAGCTGAAATAGAAGTAGTAAAAAATATTGTCCCCCATCTGGGTCAGATATCCAAAAATATTGAAAACAAGAATACAAACAAATCTGTACACCAGTGTTCATTGTAGCACTGTTAACAATAGCCAAAAGGTGGAAACGACCAAAATGTCCATCAACAGATGAATGGATAAACAAAATATAGTGTAAACACATAATGGAAAACTGGTTTTATTGTTATTTGGTGCCATTGAGTTAGTTCTGATTCATAGCAACCCTATGTAAGACAGAACAAAACACTGTGCCATCCTCACAATTGGTGCTATGTTTGAACCCACTTTTTCAGCCACTGTGTCTGTCATTAATCTCATTGAGGGGGTTCCTCTTTTTACTGGAATATTACTCAGCCATATAAAGAAATGAAGTCCTGATGTATACAATAACATATGTAAGCAAAATAAATAAGTTGCAAATACTCTATGGTCTTCCTTACATGAAATAAGCAAACAGATAAAAATGAAAGCTTAGTGGTTACCGGGAGCGGGGGAGAGGGAAAAGGGGAGTTATTGCCTAGGGGACACCGAGTTTATATTAATGGTGGTAGAATAATTCAGAAAAGGATAGTGATAATGGTTGCACAGCATAAATAATATAAACAATATTAAAATGTTTGACAGGGCATATATTTTGCATATTTTTACCACAACTGAAAAAATATTGCTCCCATTTTAAGGAGATATCTGTTAATGGAGTGGAGAATGAATTGGAGAAATGATAGGAGCATAGACTGTTGACTTGGTCCTGGGTGGAGAGGGTGAGGGTCCTGTGCATGGCAGTGAGAATAAAAGCAGGGGTTGGCAATGAACTCAGAAAGACTTGCATGCATTGGAAGGGCCTGAAGAAAAAGGTGGGATGCTTCTAAGATGACTGGTGTAGGTGACTGGAAAAATAGTGGTTCCACCAACTATGGCTACATGTAGGAGGAGGAGCTGGCTGATCACAAGGCAGACCTTGCAATTGTTAGCATTTTTGTCACTGTCATGTTCATAGACTCACAGCCTATAGCAACAGAAAGAAATATCACATACCTGTACAACACTCTTCTATTTGCAAATGAAAATTTAAAATGTAGAGTGGGTAAGTGGTAGGGTCAAGATCATAGCTGGCTGTGAATGGAGGACCAGCTTCACTCCAATTGCAGTTTAGATATTTTTGTGTTTTAATTCAGTATAAAAAGCTTCATCTTTTTTTTTTTTTTTTTTTAACTTTTTGACTCTTCCAATTGTCCTTTGTATGCATATTAGATATGTATCCCTATTAGGTTGATCAATAGCATAATCCTATGATAGAAAAAGGGATTGAACAAGACATTTAAGATGATTATACTCATTGTAAGGTTATTTAAAAACAATTACTACCATCAGTTTGAAGTGTTACCTCAGGCTACTCTGATACTGATGTGTACCTAACAATCCAATTAATCTGTAAATAGATTAGTCTATTTCTTGACCAATGCTTTTGGTTAGGATTCAGTATTACACAGATGTGAAAATACATAAGATATATATGTTTATCCTTTGTATTAATAGGTTGTTTTATCTTTAGAGAATTTATAATCATCTCCTGTCCTCATACTGAATATTCCTTTATTTATATTTTTGCCTCCTAAACTATTATACAAAAGAAGTTCTGGTGGTGTAGTGCCTAAAAAATTTGACTGTTAACCAGAAGCCTGGTGCTTCAAACCCACCAGCCACTCCTCAGAAGGAAGATGGAGCAATCTACTCCCGTAGTGATACTGCCACGGAAACTCAAAGGAGGGATTCCTATGAGTTGAATCTGACTCAATGGCAGTGAGTTTGGTTTTTTGGTTTAAACTATGACTCATGGCATTTTAGTTCTATAATCCTTATTAAGCTATTTTAGTATTTCCTTTAGTTTTAAGGACTATCAAACACTTGACATGTGGCTAAAGTGACTAAGGAATGGAATGATTCATTTTAACATTTACATTTAAACAGGTAACATGTGGCTGATGGCTACCATATTGGACAGCACATATCAAAACTAAAAAACTGTAGTCAATTATGGAAGGTTTGGTCCAGTCTAAAGCTCCCTGTTGTCCAAATACATAGATCATAGTGTCACCACTAAGGATCAACCACTAAGGTCACAGACTTACCATGAGATGAGATCATTTTCTGGGATTTAGCAGCCCAGGGAATACCTTATAGTTAACTAAATTGGATGCATTCTTACAGTCACTCTCTAAACATATATTAATTAAATAAAACCAGATAGTCATCAAGCACCTACTGTGTAACAGGAGCAGTGGCAGCTGACAGATGGGAGTTCATACACAAATAGGCCTGCTATCCAGCAGACAAGGGAAATGCTTATATAGCTGAGCGTTACCATGTACGAGAGGCCAGAGGGCCAATTGTATAGCTGCAAAAGACCTCAAAATATTAAGAAGAAGAGATGTCACTTTGAGGCTTAAGATGTGCTGGACCCACGCCATGGTACTTTCAGTCACCTCGTATGCATGTGAAAGCTGGACAATGGAAAAGGAAGACTGAAATAATGATGTATTTTAATTGTGGTGTTGGCAAAAATATTGAATATATCATGGACTGACATAATAATGAAGAAATCTGTCTTGGCATTTCACCAAGGAGGATATTCAGGCAGCCAACAAACATATGAAGAAATGCTCATGATCATTAGCTATTAGAGAGATGAAAATCAAAACAACAATGAGATACCATCTTGCTCCAATACTAGTAGCAAAGTTCAATAAGACAGAAAATAACAAATGCTGGTGAGGATGTGAAAAGATTGGGACTCTCATACACTGCTGGTGGGACTGTAAAATGATACAACCACTGAGGAAAGCAGTATGAAGATTCCTTAAAAAGTCAGAATTAGAAATACCATTTGACCCAGCCATTCCATTACTAGGTATATATCCTAAAGAAGTGAGAGCCATGACAAGAACAGATATATGCACACCCATATTCATTGCAGCACTATTTACAATAGTCAAAAGATGGAAACAACCTAGGTGTCCATCAACCAAGGAATGGATGACCAAACTGTGCTACACGCACACAATGGAATATTATCCAACCCTAAAGAATAACGTAGAATCTGCAAAACATTGCATAACGTGGATGAACTTGGAAGACATTATGCTAAGTGAAATAAGTCAATCACAAAAGGACAAATATTGTATTAGTCCATTATTGTAAAAGTCAAGGAAAGGTTTATCTATGGAAGGAGATTTTCTTTGTTGGTTCCCAGGGGTGGGAGAGTACTGTAGGGAACACTGTTAGATAGGTAGAGATAAATATTGATTTGGGTGAAGAGAAGGGCAATGTACCAAATGTGAGTGATCAACACGGTGGTATTGAGGAAGAGGAAGACAGAGGTCTGTGGGAGGTACAGACAACAAAGATGAACCCTTTTGCACATATAGTATTGCATTGTCGGTGAAGGCAAACATGGGTATATGGGTGGGTAGATGGATGGACAGGATAAACTATTACATATATCTATGAAGTTGAAGTGGGGAGTGTACCCAAGACCATGTGTAGGGGTGGCAGACAATGGTTCTATAAGTGTATTTGTATGATCGGAATTCCTAGGTATATAGTAGAGCTGACAAAGGACAAGGTTGTAGTCACTTCTTGGTCACAGCCAGCTACCCAGAGGGAGTGAGTAGTTGACCCTGTGGGCTCAGGACCATAGTCACAGGGGACGTCAAGCTCAATTGGCATAACATACTACACAAAACATTGTTCCACCTCCTACTTTGGTGAGTAGTGACTGGGATCTTAAAAGCTTGCAAGCAGCCATCTAGATGCAACGATGGGTCTCTCCTCTTCCAGAGCATAGAAGAATGAAGAAAACCAAAGATTCATTGAAAGAATTAGTCCTAGTGACTGGTACACCATGTGATCCACAGCCTATACGACTATGAGATCAGAAGAACGAGATGGTGCCCGGCTACCATTGTCAACCACTCAGAGGGGGATCTACGTAGGAGATCTGGATAGAGAAGGAGAACAGTATGGAACAAAACTCAAGATCATTAAAAAAAAGCAGGGGTAGACCAGATTTGCTGGTCTGATAGAGCCTGGTGGAACCACTGAGACTATGCCCCCTAGCTGCCCTTCAGGTCTAGAATTGAACCCACACCTGTGGCTTCCAGCCAAACAAAAGACAGGCATATGAGTTGATCATTTACCTGAGGTAGATACACTCCTTGGAGAGAACAATCATGGGAGAAAGAAGGGCTGTTTATGTACAGGGAGACAGCTCAGGGGACAGGGGTGCATGGAGGGATGGACTCAGGGAAGAGGTGACTGTTGGGAGGAAGTGGGAGGGGAGCTGTTACATTGTGGTGAATTGTGGTCAGTGTCATGAGAAAAAGTGTTTGTGAACTGCTGTATGAAAAACGAATTTGCTCTGTAAACTTACACCCAAATCACAATTTTTTTTTTTTTTTTTTAAAGAAATCTCTCTTGGAAGAATGGCCATAAAGTTCCTTAGGAATGAGGATGGTAAGACTTCATCTCACTTAGTTTGCACATGTTATCAGGAGACACCATTTGTTGGAGAAGGTCATCATGTTTCATATAGAGGGTCAGTGAAAAAGAGAGAGGCCTTCAATGAGTTGAATTGACACAGGTGCTGCAGCAGTAGGCTCAAATATAGCAATGATTGTGAGGATGGTGCAGGACCTGATAACATTTTGTTTGGTTACACATAAGGTTGCCATGAGTCAGAGCTGACTTGACAGGCACTAGCAACAACAATAACATTATCCAATAATGGGGCATTGGTGGTTCTGTGGTAGAATTCTCACCTGCCCTGTGGGAGACCCGGGTTTGAGTCCTGACCAGTGTATTTCATGTGAAGCCACCACCCATCTGTTAGTGATATCTTGTGTGTTGCTATGATGCTGAACAGGTTTCAGTGGAGCTGCTATATTAAGACTGGGAGGAAAAGGATGTACTTCAGAAAATCAGCCAGTAAAATCCTGTGGCTCACAACCGCCTGATCTCCAACATATCATGGGGATGGTGCAGGACATGGCAGCATTTTCTTTCCTTGAGCATGGGGTTGCCATGATTCAGAGGCGAACTTGATGGCAGCAACAAAACAGACTCATTCTTTGCTCTCCTGAAACTTAACTTTCTTGAGCGTGGATGAATACACATTTTCTTTAAAGGGTCAGATAGTAAATAATTTAGGCATTGTGAGCCATACAATGTTTGTTGTTTATTACAGCTACTCAACATTATAGCTTATAGTACAAAAGTAGTCATCAAAAATACATAACCAAATGTATGAGTCTGTGTTCCGATAAAACATTATTTACAAAAACAAGCACAGGTCAGATTTGGCCTGTGGGCTGTAATTTACTGATTCCTGTTCTTGGGGATAAACATAAGACAAGTGTGAGGTCTGACACTGTATTAGGTTTCTAGGGCTGATGTAAAAATGTACCACAAACTGAGTGGTTTTTAGGAACAGACATTTATTGTCTCATTTCTGGAGGTTAGCAGCCTGAAACAAGGGAATTCCAAAAAGCAAAATGAAACTCACTGCCATCAAGTCAATTCTGATTCATAGAGACCCCCTTTGGGTTTCTGAGGTGGTAAATCTTTACAGAAGTAGATTACCCAGTCTTCCTTCTGCGGAGTGGCTGGTGAGTTTGAATCACCAATCTTATGGTTAGCAGGCACTGTGCTACCAGAACTCCTTAAAATCAGGGAATAGGCCATGTTAATTTCTTCTGAGGGTTCTGAGGGAGAATCTATTTCAGGTTTCTTTCCTACCTTCTGATGATAACCAGCAATTCTTGGAGTTTCTGGCTTACTGTAGATCACTCCAACCTCTTCCTCCATCTTCACATGATCATCTGTTCTCTGTGTCTCTACTCTCTTTTATAAGAACACCATTTCTATTGAATTAATAGGAGCTCTGGTGGTATAGGGCCTAAGGCATTTGACTGCTAACCAGAAGGCTGGCTGTTCAAACCCACCATTCACTTAACAGAAGGAAGACTGGGCAGTCTACTCCAGTAAAGATTTATAGCCTTAGAAACCCAAAGCGGGTCACTATGAGTTGAAACTGACTTGATGACAGTGAATTTGTTTTTGTATTTTTTTTTTTTTTTTTTTTGGTTTTAGGACCCAAAATATTCCAGTATGACCTCATGTCATACTGAACTGATACATCTTCTAAGACTTTACACACAAACAGGGACACAATCATAGGTATTGAGGGTTAAGTTTTTGAGGTACCTTTCTGGGAGATATAATTCAATTCATAAAAGAAACAAAATATCTTTTTTTAGTTCTCGGGTCTTATGTTTTAAAAATCACTAGATGTTTTCTTACATACTGCTTCAAATCTTCTGGGTCTTTATGCAAAACAGGTATCATTGGAGCCACAGGTCCTAGTTAAAAACTTTTTATGTCAGCCGGTGTGGTGCATTTTCTGTAGATTAGCACGTAAGGACTCTCTATGCCAGAGGAAAGTCCACTTCACTAAGCTCATACAAGAGAGGGGGATCAGCTGCCCTTCAGGAGGAGCTGAGCTAGTTTAGGTGGGCAGTAGAAAGGAAAGACTTATTCTTGTCAAAGACATGCTCCTGGTATGAACACTGCAGGGTATATAATTAGTTATTAGATTTTTTTCATAGTAATCATTTACAAAGGATCTCCCATGGCATAGTGGTTAAAGCACTGGCTGCTAACCACAAGGTCGGTGGTTCAAACCCACCAGCCACTCCACAGGAGAATGATGTAGCAATCTGCTTCTGTAAAGATTATAGACTTGGAAACCCTATAGGACACTTTTACTCTGTCCTATTGAGTCAGAATGAGTTGAAATCATTATGGCAATGCGTTTACCATGTACAAGGTGTTGAGAAGGATAAAAAATAAGAGAAGATCTTCACTTTCTTCTTGCCTTGATTGTGTTTGGAGGTCATCTCTTTGGGATAGTTTGACCATCCCGCTGGGCTGTAAACTAACAAGTTGCCTGATTTTGTTACATGGTGAGTTTGTAATGCACATCCAGGTAAACAGAACAGAGGCATTGGGGACAGCAGCAGAGAAGATGGGGCCATTTATATTCTCAATTCTGAATATTGGATTCTTCAGAGGCAATATCTGGTATAGTGTATGTCAACATTTGTTCTTAGCTACTTAAAATGTAACTTGTCTGGAACAGTGATTCTCAAATTTCAGCATGTTTTGGGATCATCTGGAGACCTTAATCAAACACAAATTTTCTGATTCCTTTGGACTTGGGGAGGAGGCCTGGTGGTGCAGTGGTCTGAAGCTATCAGCCACTCCATGGGAGAAAGACGTAGCCTGCTTCTGTAAAGATTACATTAGAAACCCTCTAGGGCAGCTCTACTCTGTCCTGTAGACTTGCTGTGAGTCAGAATTGGCTTAATGGCAAGAGGTTTGATTTTTTGGGTTTAG
Organism: Orycteropus afer afer; assembly: GCF_000298275.1. NCBI lineage: Eukaryota > Metazoa > Chordata > Mammalia > Tubulidentata > Orycteropodidae > Orycteropus > Orycteropus afer. The sequence continues at coordinate 7,993,064 of NW_006921724.1, read as the reverse complement.
ATCTGGAGTGGTGTCTGAGGTTTTGCATATCTAACAAATTCCTAGGTAAGGCAGATGCAGTTGGTCTGGAAATCACACTTTGAGAACCACCAGTCTAGAAGGGAGTAGAAATATAACTTTCCTCAAGTATGCCCAGGGGCAAAATAGTTGGGGAAGTCATTTTAGAAGATTCTCTGTGTGTGTGTGCATGCACATGTTTTATGTGAGTATAAAATACATTAAACATCCCTGTGTGATCAGGGAGTGTTTTAAATATTTCAGTCCTTCTGAGTAATACCACCCCCATTTTTAAAAAAAAAAAATTATTGTGATTTGGGTGAAAATTTACACAACACATTCATTTTCCATGCAGCAGTTCAAACACAGTTTGTCTCATAACATTGACTGCAATTCCCCACAATGTAACAACTCTCTTCCCACTTCCTCCCCATAGTTACCTCTTCCCTGTGTCCTTCCCTCCCATGCACTCCTGCCCCGTGAGCTGTCTCATACACTGACTGCCCTTCTGTTCTCCCATGATTGATCTCTCCAAGGAGTATATCTACCTGATGTAAATGCCCAGTCCATATGGTGGTCTGGAAGCCTCAGGAGCGGGTTCAATTCCAGACCTGAAGGGCAGCTAGGGGCCATAGTCTCAGAGGTTTCACCAGGCTCTATCAGACCAGAAAACCTAGTCTTTTTCTTTTTAATGATTTTGAGTTTTGTTCCACATTGTTCTATATCCTGGATCTCCTACACAGATTCCCTCTCTGAAAGGTTGACAGTAATAGCCAGACACCATCTAGTTCTTCTGGTCTCATGGTCATATAAGCTGAGGATCTCATGGTCTCCCAGCCCTCGGACTAACTGTTTCCATGTGTCTTTGGTTTTCTAAGTAATACCCTTTTAAGGGAGGGGTTTTTAATCTTAATTTTTTTAGCTGACAGATGAGGGCAGTGAGGTGAATGATTTTGCTTAAGCCATGCTTGGGTCTTTTCAGTGCATCACAAAGCCTTACTCTAGGAGACTTCATAGCATTTTCAGTCTCTCATGCTGTGATGGTTAAGTTTGTGTGTCAACTTGGCTGGGCCTGGTTGAGTGGCTGAGCAGCTGAATATAGTTATTCCCCATGGTGAGATTGATAATTCACTCTATGATGGAATCTATTGGGGAAGCTGGGTAGCTGCTTTGGGTATATGGTCTGTTTCCCATGTATAAGAAGCAGCTTTGGGAATGGTCTGTAGCTTATGGCACACTTGAACCCTGTCTATAGCCATGTCATTCTTCAGCAGCCTGCCATGCTCTGCAACCTTGGGACTTCAATGGACTTGAATTAATGGCCTGCCATGTGGTTTGGTATCATCAGGACTGTACCTTTTCACTTGTCACCTTGGGTTTGTCAGCCTCAGTAGCTAGCAGATGCCTGAGTGGAGAGATGCCTCTAGCTTCAGTGGGCTGGGAGCAAGAGGCAGAGCTGAAGCCCAAGGTCAAGAGGCTTTCACACCACCCCTAGAGCCTGGCACTTTGAACTAGCACTTCCAGCCTCCTGAACCGTAAGAGAATAAACTCCTGTTTGTTAAGGCCATCCCATTTGTGGTAGATTCCTGTCAGAGCAGTACTAGGTAACCAGAACACACAGTCATCCTCTTTCTCCCTTTCTGATCACTGTTCCTGCTTCTGATCATAGGGAACTCTGTTCTAAGAGAGTCCAAGGAATTTGTATCTGATTCTTCCATTAAATTTGGTGAAAGTGGAATGCTTTAGTCCTTCCTGCTTGGCACACAGTGGTTACTTATTTAAATAAGATATCTTGAATCAACTTGAATGGAGAGAATGCCAGCTGACCAACCTATACTTCAGAAATGATGCCTGTTTGAGATTTGCTGGGCTGAGAGTCATCATTTTAACCATTTGATACTGACTGCAACATTTGTAAACTACAAAAGACATTTTTTGGGCTATAAAAGAAAAAGACATCATAGCTGATAAAGTAAAGGGTCAGCAAAACTAAGATGGATTGATACAGTAGTCAGAAAATGGCCTCAAACATACCAGCAATCATGAAGATGGCGCAGGACCAGGCAGTATTTATTTGTCATACATAAGGTTGCCATGAGTCAGAGCCTACTTGATGGTACCTAACCACCACCACCACCACTTATCTTGAACCTTTCAGACAAAATTTCAAAGTAGTCACTTCATCTTTTATGTAAGACCCCTACCCCACCCCAGCTATCTTGCATAAAAATCAAAGACTGTGACTCTACTGTAATGGAACCAAAACTTCCCTTCCATCTACTGAATTTATCCAAATTGAAATCTCCCCCTTTCAAAATACATAGCAGCATTCAGCTAATGCAGAATATTTATTATTAAATCAATTTACACTCATATGTAAATGAGTCTTGATGCTGCATGGGAGTCTTGAATTTAAGAGGACTGTGTTATTCGTAGTGACTCAAGTATGTGGGAAACATGTTGAGTGAGAGTCATATGGACAGTAAAAGCTACAGACTTTTCCTGACGTTCTTACCTGGGCTGCCCTTAATTTTTCTGTCAGGCATGAAATGCATGACTTCACATTTTTGGCTACACCATCCATGCCCTCACCTCTTGTGGTAGTTAAAGTTATGTGTCAACTTGACTGGGCCTGGTTTTGAATGGCTAGGCAGCTGAATGTAGTATTCCCTATGATAAGACTGGTAATCAACTCCATGGTGGAATTTACTGTGAGTAGCTGCCTTGGCATGTGATCTGCTTCCACTATATAAGAAGCAGCTTTGAGAAAGGTCAAAGCTTTTTGAGAAAGGTCACTGGAGCTTTTCACATGATTGGCATGTAGCTGAGTCATTCAGCAGCCTGCCATGGTTGCCCACTATTCTTAGTACTGTTTCATGATGCTGGAAATTGTACCACTGGTAATTCAAATGCTGGTGGGATCACTCATGGTGGACAGGTTTTAGCGGAGCTTCTACACTATGATAGGCTAGGAAGAAAGGCCTGATGATCTACATCTAAAAATTAGTCAATGAAAGCTGTATGGCTCAGAAGAGAATATTATCTGACAAAGTGCTGGAAGATGACCCCAATACACTTAAGATGCACAATGGCTGCAAAAGTGGACCCAAGCCTACACAAGATTGTGAAGATGGTACAGGACTCAGGGTAGTGTTTCATTCTATTGTACATGGGTTGCCATGAGTCTGACTCAGTGGTGATTAATATTAACATCAACTCACATATTGGCATTGCCTTGCATTCTCAAATTAGGAATTGGTGAAGGGCCTGTTGGCAATGGCTCGTATTTTCAAGATTGGCAGGGGGAAGCATCACCCACATCTCCCAGAAGTGATCTTTGCTGATGAGTGTTTCTACTTGTGCCAATGGGCTGGCTGTTGAAAAATAATTTCTGAAAACTGTAAAGAATGAAATATGCAATTGAGACTTGACTTCCTGCCAGATTTAGGAGATTGTCTTCACTGGAGGAAAGTGTAATTCTACAAATTATAAATGATACAGTGACTTTGGGAAACAGAAGCTACACTTTATCCTTAAATTAATTACATGAGGGGAGTTATTAATGAAAGATACCACTTAAAACCCCAAAATCAAATCAGTTGCCATAAAGTCAGCACTAACTCGTGGTAATCCCATGTGCATCAGAATAGAATTGTATTCCATAGGATTTAAAAAAAAAAAAAAAAAAAAAAAAACTTTTTATTGTGATGTGGGTGAAAGCATATAGAGCAAATTAGTTTTCCTTTCAACAATTTATACATGTTTTGTTTCATCACATTGGTTCATTCCCCTCTGTTTAACACAACTCTTTTCCCTTTCTCTTTGCGTTTCTTGTTTCCGTTTGTCCTTTTTTCCCTACCCCTTACTTCCTTCTGAGCTTTGTTTTTGGGCATATGCTGCTTTTATTTATTTATTTATTTATTTTATTTTAAATCTTATGTGGTTGACTGTGTTCTGAAGGATTTTGAACAGCAGACTTTTCAGAAATTGATCACAAGGTCTTTCTTTGGAGGCACTTTTGGGTAGACTCAAACCTCTAACCTTTTTGTTAGCAGTCAAGTGTGTTTGCACCACCTGGGAACTCCTTTCCCACACAAGCATCTCCCAATTACTACTCCTCCCCAAGTAGGGGGAGTTTCTCTGACATGTCTAGATGAGTCCTCAGAGACAGGGTCACTGACTCTTTCCCTTCTCCATATGGTTGCTGCAGACCACACTTTTCCATGTGTCTTATGTTTAGTTGTTTAAGTTTGAGTTACATCCTTTTATTCATCTTTGTCTATGATGAAGAAAAAGAGAGGTGTTGAGAGGAGGGGAACGTGACCCTCTTCAGCCACAGTATGCAAAGTACACAAAATTTGAATGCATTTTGGAGAAAGGAAATGCCATGCATTGAATTGTACCCTCCAAAAAGATGTATTGAGTGAGGTCCTAGCCCTCAACAATTGTACATATTACTTTGTTTAGAAATAGAATCTTTGAAGATGTTATCAGTTAAGGCAGCATGAGATTACCCTGGAACAGAGTAGGTCCTATGTGACTTGTGCCTTTATTAAAGAAGAGAAGAAACATAGTCACAGAGGGAAGATAGCAAGGTAAAAGACACAGAGATTGGATCGATGCATCTATAAGCCGAGGAACACCAAGGATCACCAGTTATCACAGGAAACTAGGTGAGAGTCAAGAAAGATTCTCCTTCAGAGCCTTGACACACTAACATCAGACTCCTAGCCTCCAGAGCTATGATGCAATACATTTCTGTTGTTTTAAGCCACCCAATGTGTGGTACTTTTTTTATGGCAGCCACAGGAAACTAGCAGGAAACATGAGGATTTACAGCAAGGATACCTAGATGTTAAAAAAAAAAAAAAATACTGGGCAGCAGCAGAGATGGCTTTGTTTCCATGAAAACCCATGCTCACTACAGTTGATGCTGGGAAGCAGCTGCCCCACCCTGGACCACATTTCCATCCACGTGGGTGGCTCCACATGACCAGCTCCTCCCAGTGGAGAGTGAGTTGAAGGAATGTCACTCCTGAGCCATGGTGGCTAAGCAATAAACCAAAAAAAACAAACTCACTGCCATCGAGTTGATTCCAACTCATAGAGATCCCCTTTGGGTTTCTGAGGCAGTAAATCTTTACAGAAGTAGATTGCCCATTCTTCCTTCCATGGAGTGGCTGGCGAATTTGAACTGCCAGCCTTCTGGATAGCAGTCAAATATTTCCACACACTTCTTCCTTTGCTGGCTGGTTTTAGAACACTGGCCTTCAAAGTATGGACCCCTAAGCGGCATAAAAATCATTTGAAAGCTTGTTAGATGTGTTAAAACCTCAAGCCCACTGTAGACTTACTGAATCACTCTTGGGATAGGACTGCCTTTATCAAGTCCTCCAGGTGATTCTGAGGGCATATGCCAGTTTGAGAATCACTGTACTACAGGATGAGGGGCCACATATTGCAAGAGCCAAGATTTTTGACTCATTCTATAGGGGAAAGGCATCTGCTAAGCAAACACACCAACTAGTATTACCTTCATTTGACTCTGAAAAGAAGCAAGAAATAATCATCTGTTAGATTGTTGTTGTTGTTAGGTGCTGTCCAGTCAGTTCCACCTGATGTGACCCTATGTACAACAGCATAAAACACTACCTGGTCTTGTACCATCCTCATAATAGTTGCTACAATTGATCCAATTGTTGCAGCCATTGTGTCAGTCCATCTCAGTGAGGGTCTTCGTCTTTTTTGCTGACTTTCTACTTTAGCAGGCATGATGTCCTTCTCCAACAATTGTTCCCTCCTGATGCTATGTACAAAGTACATGAGACAAACTCTCCCAATCCTCACTTCTAAGAAGCATTCTGGCTGTACTTCTTCCAAGACAGACTTTTTTTTTTCCATTCTTCTGGTGGTCCCTGGTATATTCAGTGCTCTTCACCAAGACTATAATTCAGAGGCATCATTTCTTCTTTGGTCTTTATTCATTGTCCAGCTTTTGCATGCATATGAGGCAATTGAAAATACCATGCCCTGGGTCAGACCCACTGAGTCTTCAAAGTCCCATCTTCGCTCTTTAACACTTTAACAAAGTCTTTTGCAGCAGATTTGCCCAATATAATGCACTATTTGATTTCTTGACTGCTGCTTCCATGGGCATTGATTGTATATCTAAGTAATATGAAATCCTTGATAGTTTCAACATTTTCTTCCTTTATAATGATATTCTCATTGGCCTAGGTGTGAGGATTTTTGTTTTCTTTATTTGGAGGTATAATCTATACTTAAGACTGTAATCTTTGATCTTCATCAGTAAGTGTTTCAAGTCTTGTTCAGTTTCAGCAAACAAGGTTGTGCCATCTGCATATTGTAGGTCATTAATGACTCTTCCTCCAATTCTGATGCCACATTCTTCTTCATATAGCACAGCTTCTTGGATTATTTGCTGAGCATATAGATTGAATAAATATGGTGAAAGAATACAACCCGGACACACACCTTTTCTAATTTTAAACCATGTGGTATCCCCTTGTTCTGTTTGAATGACTGCATCTTAGTCTATGTACATGTTCCTCATGAGCACAATTAAGTGGTTCAGAATTCCCATTCTTTGCAATGTTATCTGTAATTGTTATGATCCACACAGTCTAATGCCTTTCCGTAGTCAACAAAACACAAGTAAATATTTTCATGGTATTCTCTACTTTCAACCAAAATCCATCTGACATCGGCAATATTATCCCTCATTCCACATCCTCCACTGCATCTAGCTTGCATCTCTGGAAGTTCCCTGCCAAATATGTTGCTGCCAAAGTTTTTTAATTATTTCCAGGAAAAGTTTACTTGTATGCGCTAGTAATGATATTGTTGGATAATTTCCACATCCTGTTGCATCACTTTTCTTTGGAATGGACACAGATACTGATCTCTTCCAATCAGCTGACCAAGAAGCTGTCTTCCAAATTTCTTGGTATAAATGGGTAAGCGTCTCCAGTGCTGCACTTGTTTGTTGAAACATCTTAATGGGTATTCTGTCGATTCCTGGAGGCTTGTTTTCTCCGATTCTTTCAGTGTTGAAGGACTTCATCCTTGAACACCATGGTTCTTAATCATACGCTACATCCTGAAATGGTTGAATGTCAATCAGTTATTTTTGGTACAGTGACTCTATGTATTCCTTCCATCTTCTTTTGATGCTTTCTGCATCATTCAATATTTTGCTCATGGAATCCTTCAATATTGAAATTCGGGGCTTGTATTTCTTCTTCAGTTCTTTCAGCTTGCAAAATGCTGTGTGTATTCTTCCCTTTTGGTTTTCTAACACGAAGTCTTTGCACATTTCATTATAACACTTTACTTTGTCTTCTCAAGATGCCCTTTGAAATCTTCTAATATGTTAGATTGACTCCCTAAAATTTCAGTTTTATTTGCTACAACTGTTAATCTTACCTGAATAAAATGCAGAGGAACAGAGTAAGGCTTCCTGCTATACAGAAGATAAGATTAAGTGTCAGGAGTAACCATGCCAGCCTAGGACTCTGATGCAGTTTTTCCAACATTTACTTTAAGAAGAGAGAACAGTAGTAATATCTATTTGTGTTTATGTTGTTTATTTACAGTTGTGTACATTTTAATATACTTGTTTGATAATTTTTTCAAAATCTTACCCAGGAACTTCTTTGTAACAAGAGAATAACTTTTCATGTAAGTCTCAATTAAAGAATCATAATTATTCCTATGTACAGGGAAGGGCAAGAGTATATGTCAGGGATGATCCCACCTGTGCCATTACTGTTGTTTTAATGGTTGTATGAGGCAGTGGCTACCACTTGTCTGTCAGTTTGATGTAGTGTAATGGCTTGTATGTTGCTGTGAGTTTGTAGGCCATGCCACTGGTATTTCAAATACCAGCAGGATCACCCATGATGGAGAGGTTTCAGCAGAGCTTCCAGACTAAGACAGGCTCAAAAGAAGGAAGGGGCCATCCATATCTCAAAGAATTGGCCAGTGGAAACTTTATAAAAAGCACTGAAACACTGTCTGATATAGTACTGGAAAACATGAATAGCACTCAAACATTGCCTGATACAGTGCCAGAAGATGAGCCTCTTGGTCAGAAGGCACTCAAAATACAACTGGGGAAGAGCTTCCTCCTCAGAGGAGAGTCGACCATAACGATGTGGATGGAGTAAAAAGCTTTTGGGACCTCCATTTGCTGATGTGGCACAACTCAAAATGAGAAGAAACAGCTGCAAACATCTGTTAAAAGAACATGGAATGTACAAAGTATGAATCTGGGAAAATTGGAAGTTGTCAAAAATGAAATGGAATACATAAAGATCAATATCCTAGGCATTAGGGAGCTAAAATGGTTTGGGGCATTTTGAATCAGACAACCATATGATCTACTCTGCCAGGAATGACAAACAGAAGAGAAATGGTATGGCCTTCATCATCACAAAGAATGTTTCAAGATCTATTGTGAAGTACAATGCTGTCATTGATAAGATAATATCCATATGCCTACAAAGACAACCAGTTAATACTACTACTGTTCATATTTATGCACCAACTACCGTAGATGAGGAGATTGAAGTTTTTACCCAACTTCTGCAGTCTGAAATTGGCTGAACATGCAATCAAGATGTGCTGATTATCACTGGTGATTGGAATGCCAAAGGGAGTACACAGGAATCAGATTGACTACATCTGTGGAAAGTGATGATGGCAAAGCTCACCCAAAACAAGGCCAGGAGCTGACTATGGAACAAACCATCAGTTGTTCTTATGTAAGTTCAAGGTGAAGTGGAAAACTATTAAAATAAGTCCACAAGAGCCAAAATTTAACCCTGATTGTATCCCTCCTGAATTTAGAGATGACCTAAAGAATAGATTTGTTACATTGAACACGAGTGACCAAATACCAGAGTGATTGTGGGATGACCTCAAGAACATCATCCATGAAGAAAGCAAAAGGTCATTAAAAAGACAGGAAAGAAAGAAAGACCAACATGGATGTCAGAAGAGACTCTGAAACTTGCCCTGGAACAGAGATTAGCTAAAGCAATGGAAGAAATGACAAGATAAAATAGCTGAACAGAAGATTTCAAAGAGCAGCTGGTAAAGACAAATTCAATTATTATAATGAAATGTTCAAACACCTGGAGTTCAAAAATCAAAAGGGAAGCACACACTCCACATTTCTCAAGCTGAAAGAACTGAAGAAAAATTCAAGCCTCGAGTTGCAATATTGAAAGATTCTATGGGCAAAATATTGAATGATGCAGGAGACATCAAAAGAAGATGGAAGGAATATCCAGAGTCCCTATACCAAAAAGAATTGGTTGATGTTCATTTCAGGAAGTGGCATATGATTAAGATCCAATGATATTGAAGGCAAAAGTCAAAGCTGCACTGAAAGAATTGGCGAAGAACAAGAACAAGAACAAGGCTCCAGGAATCGATGGAACACCCATTGAGATGTTTCAACAAATGGATGCTCTGCTCGAGGCACTCTTTGTCTATGCCAAGAAATTTGTAAGATAGCTACCTAGCCAACTGACTGGAAAATATCCATATTTGTACCCATTCCAAAGAAAGGTGATCCCATAGAATGTGGAAATTATTGAACAACATCATTAATATCACACGCAAGTAAAATCTTGTTGAAGATAATTAAAAAATGGTAAGTAGTATATTGACAGAGAACTTCCAGAAATGCAAACTGGATTCAGAAGAGGATATGGAATGAGGTATATCATTACTGATGTCATATGGATCTTAGCTGAAAGCAAAGAATATCAGAAAGATGTTTACTTGTGTTTTATTGACTATGCAAAAGTCAGTTTTGTGTGTATCATAACAGATTATGGATAACTTTGAGAAGAATGGAAATTCCAGAGCACTTGATTGTGCTCATGAGGAACCTGTACATAGATAGAAGCTATCATTTGAATAGAACAAAGGGATACTGCATGGTTTAAAATCAGGAAGGGAGTGTGTCAGGGTTGTATGATTTCACCATACTTATTCAATCTCTGTGCTGAACAAATAATCTGAGAAGGTGGACTATATGAAGAAGACCATGGCATCAGGATTGGAAGAAGACTCATTAACAATCTGCAATATGCTCACTACACAACTTTCCTTGCTGAAAGTGAGGATGACATGAAGCACTTACTGACGAAGATTAAACACTACAGTCTGCAGTATGGATTACACCTCAACATAAAGAAAACAAAAATCCTCACAACTGGACCAATAAGCACAATAAATGGGGAAAAAATTGAAGTTGTTAAAGATGTCATATTACTTGGTTCCACAGTCAACACCAATGGAAGCAGCAGTCAAGACATCAGATGATGTATTGCATTGGGCAAATCTGCTGCAAAGGATCTCTTTCAAGTGCTAAAGAGCAAAGATGTCTGCTTGAAGACTAAGGTGCACCTAACCTAAGCCATAGTATTTTCCATTGACTCATATGCATGTGAGAGCTGGACAGTGAACAACTGAAGAAGACTGAAGAAGAGTTTATGCTTTTGAGTTGTAGTGTTGGTGAAGAATACTGAAAGTACCATGGACTGCCAAAAGAACTAACAAATACATCCTGGAAGAAGTATAGCCGGGATGCTCTTTGGAAGTGAGAATAGCCAGACCTACTTTGGTCATGTTGTCAGAGGGACCATTCCCTGGAGAAGGATATCATGTTTGGTAAAGTGGAGGGTCAACAAAAAAGGGAAAGGCCCTCAACAAGATGCACTGACAAGGTGGATGCAACGATGGGCTCAGGTGTGGCAAGGATTGTGAGGCTGGCACAGGACTGGGCAGTGTTTTGTGCTGTTATACATATGGTTGCTATGAGTCAGAGCTGACTCGATGGCACCTAACAACAGCAACAACACCATGAGGCAGTGGTGGTTCAGTGATAGAATTCTGGCCTTCTGTGAAGAGACCAGGGTTCAAATCCTGACCAGAGAACCTCATGTGAAGCCATCTGTCAATGAAGGCTTGCATGTTGGTGTGATGCTGTGCAGATTTCAGTAGTGCATCTAGACTAAGAAAGACTAGGAAGAAAGGCCTGGTGAGCTACTTACAAAAATCAGCCAATAAGAAAACTTTGTGGATCACAGTGGTCCAATATGCAGCCAGTCATGGGGCTGGCACAGGACTGGGTAGTGTTTTTTTCTCATATGCACAGAGTCACAGCGGTGACTTGAAGGCAGCTATCATATCTGGTGTGTAGTGCCTAAGGCATTGGATTGGTATTCAGAAGGTTGACGGTTCAAACCCACCAGCCACTCATGAAAGGAAGACTGGGCAATCTACTTCTGTAAAGATATCACCTCTAAAAACCAGTGGGGGTCGCTGTGAGTCAAAATCAACTTGATGGCAGTGAGTTTTTTTTTTTTTTTTTTTAATTTCAGTATTCAAACCAAAATCATTGCCATCAACTGGATTCCAACTCATAGCAGCCCCCTTTGGATTTCTGAGGCAGTAAATCTTTATGGAAGCAGAATGCCCAGTCTGCCTTTCGTGGAGTAGCTGGTAGGCTTGAACCATAGCCTTCTGCTTAGCAGTCAAATGCCTTAGGCCCTATGCCACCAGAGTCCTGAATTCAGTAAACAGTTAGGAAGTATCTAGTTTGTGTCAGAATTCCAGTGGTGTTAGCAATGCAAAAATTAATGGAACAGAGCTCTTGCCCATTTGGAACTTTCATTCCAGTGGGGAAAAGGACAAACACCGGGCCATGTAAACCGGTGTGATAAATACAGGGACAGGCATATGTGTAAGGAAAAAGGAGAGAGTGATTAATTCTTTGACAATTTGTTTTTGGATGGCTTTGAGGTTTTGAAAATTGACTTATGAATAGTTGATTAGTTTAGATTTCAAATCAATAAGCATTCTATTTTGTTTCATAGATGCAAATGAAGCTGATGAGTTAAGATCCTAGATTTTCTTACTTTGACTATCTCTTGTCTTCCAAAAGGACTGCAGTTTTCTTCTACATAATTATGATGTGTGACATGATGCCTCACCCTTCGCAACCCAAGAAGGTGACTTTGACAAAGCTAGTCACCTCTATAATCTACATTTTCACCAAGTTGTTGTGTTGTTGTTGTGTGCCATCGAGTCGGACCTGACTCATAGAAACCCCTCCTTGGGTTTCCAAGGCAGTATCACTACGGAAGTAGATTGCCCCATCTTCCTTCCGAGGAGTGGCTGGTGGGTTTGAACCGCCAGCCATCTGGTTAGCAGTCAAGTGCCTTAGCCACTATGCTACCAGAGCTCCCTTTCACCAAGTATTCATAAGGAAATAAAAATATTAACCAAAGACAGTGTGGTAGTTAAATTTGTATGTCAACTTGGCTGCACCTGGTTGAGCGGCTGGGCAGCTGGTGGTAGTTATTCCCCATGATGAGACTGATTATCAACTCCATGGTGGGATCTGCCACAAACAGTTGAGTAGCCTTTGGGATGTGGTCTGCTTCCTGTATATGAGGAGAAACCTTGGGGGTAGTCTTTAGTTTATGGCACTTTTGAACCCTGCATGGAGCCATGTCATTGTTCAGCAGCCTGCCATGCTCTGCTGACCTTAGGACTTTTAATGGACTTGAATTAATGGCCTTCTGTGTGGTTTGGTAACATCGGGACTGTGCCATTTTCTTTGTTGACCTGGGGTTTGTTAGCCTCAGCAGCCAGTCATTGCCTGAGTGAAGAGATTCCTCCAGCTTCAGTGGGCCAGGAGCAAGAGGCAGAGCTGAAGCCCAAGGTGGAGGGGCTTTCACCCAAACTTTAGAGCCTGGCACTTTGAACTTGAACTGTAAGAGAATAAATATCTGTTTGTTAAGGCCATCCCATTTGTGGTATATTCTTGTCAGAGTGGCACTAGGTAACAAGTACAAAGAGGGTTCTGAAAATCAAGTGTGAACAAAATGTGTTAAGACTATGACTGGAATGGGGAAGCAGAGGCCTTAATTGAATTTTTAGAGAGGAAGTTGCCTGATACATTATCTGCAGACAGTGCAAACAATTCTCTTTATATTCAGAGAGTCAGGTGAAGCTCACACTGGAAAGGTACAGAAGGACATTTTATGCCTAGCTTGAATTAAGGCTCTGGCTTTTTGTCTCTTAAAGAGGTCTTTTTCAAGTGGTTAAGGATGCTTGGTGGCTCAATGGTTAAGTGCTTGGCTGCTGACTAAAAGATCTGTGGCTCTATAGGAGAAAAGACATGATGATCTACCCCCATAAATATTATAGCCTTGGAAACCCTATGGGCACACTTCTTTTCTGTCCTATATGTTGGCTATGAGTCAGAATCAACTGTACAACATACACCACCAGCAGGGAGCCCCAGGTGGTGCGATGGTTAAGCGCTTGCCAGCTAACTGAAATGTTTGTGGTTTGAAGTCACACAGACATGCCTCAAAAGAAAGGACTACTTCTGAAAAGAGCACAGCCATGAAGACCCTATGGAGCACAATTCTACTCCACAACATATGGGGTTGTCCTGAATCAGAATCAACTTGAAAACTGACTTATTCTTTAAGTTTTATATTAAGCTTTGACATTTGAGAAGTTTAGCTAAGTCCTATCATATATTTTAGATTCAAGGATGACTGATGTTGAGATTTTTAGGGAAGTCAATAAGATACGTTGTTCCGTGCCCACACCTGGAACCAAGTGGTGAATGAGGGTGAGGACCAGGGCAGGGCCAGGGCAAAGGTGAAGTGTCAGAGAGTGGGAGAGAAAGGGAGCAGTCAGGCTAATAGAGACCAGAGTATGATTTTTTTATGACAAATCTCAGCTTGGAAATGTGATGTGGATACGTGGTGACAACAGACTTCCTAACACTAGTCCAAGAAACAGGTAGACCTGGACCACAGAACTCCTTCTCCATATTATAGGGAGAGTATTACCCCTCAGTTTACCAAGTTGCAGAGAGTGAAAGAGAGTGGCTGACAAGGGCCAATAAGAGGAAAGGGAAAAAAGGGGATAGTCCACTTTTTTCTCCCAAACTCACATTTCATATACCTCACCCACGTGCAAGAGGAAGAGAAGGACCTACAGTCTACAAGTGTTACATGGCAGTACAGGGTTTCTCAATTGTGACACTATTGACATTTTGGGCTGGATCATTCTTTGCTCTGAGGTGATTGTCTCGTGCATTGTATGTAGAATGTTCAGTAGCATCCCTGACCTCTACATGCTAGATACCATAGCACCATGCAGTCTCCTAATAGTGACAGTTTCTCTTGTTGTTAGGTGCCATCGAGTCAATTCTGACTCATAGCAATGCTGTGTACAACAGAATGAAACACTGCCCAGTCCTGTGCCATCCTCATGATTGTTGGTATGCTTGAGACAGGTGTTGCAGCCACTGTGTCAATCCATGTCATTGAGGGTCTTTCTCTTTTTTGCAGACCCTCTGTTTTTCCAAGCATAATGCCCTTTTCCAGAGACTGGTCTCTCCTGATAACATGATCAGAGTACCAGAGATGAAGTCTCACCATTTTTGCTTCTAAGGAGCATCTCATTTGTACTTCTTCCAAGACAAATTGGTTCATTCTTTTGGCACCCCATGGTATATTCAATATTCTTAGCCAACATCACAATTCAAATGCATCAATTCTTTTTTGATTTTCCTTAATCGTTGTCTAGCTTTGCATACATATTAGGCAATTGAAAATACCACAGCTTTGATCAGGCCCCTCTTAGTCTTCAAACTGGCATCTTTGCTTTTACCACTTTAACGGTGTCTTTTGCATCAGATTTGCCAAATGCAGTACATCATTTGATTTCTTAACTGTTGCTTCCGTGAGTGTTGATTGTGGATCCAAGTCAAATTAAATCATTGAAAACTTCAGTCTTTTCTCCATTTATTATGATGTTGCTTATTGGTCACTTTATGAGGATTTTTGTTTTATTTATGTTGAGTTTTAATCCAAACTGTAGACTGTAGTCTTTAATCTCATCAGTAAGTACTTCAAGTCCTCTTCCATTTCATCAAGCAAGGTTGTGTTATCTGCATATCACAGGTTGTTAAAAGAGTCTTCCTCCAAACTTCATGCCATGTTCTTTTTTATATAGCCCAACTTCTTGGATTATTTGCTCAGATTATTTGCACTTCCTGATTTTAAACCATGCAGTATCCCCTTGTTCTGTTCAAACAATTGCCTCTTGATTTTTGTATGGGTTCTGGGGAGCACAATTAAGTGTTCAGGAAGCCCTGTTCTCTGCAATGTTATATAAAGTTTGTTATGATCCACACAGTCTAATGCCTTTGCATAGTCAATGAAACGCAGGTAAACATCTTCCTGATATTCTATGTTTCAAGTCAAGGTCATCTGACATCAGCAATGATGTCTTTTGTTCCACATCCCTTCTGAATCCAGCTTGAATTTCTTGCAGTTCCCTGCCAATGTACTGCTGCAACCTTTTTTGAATTTCTAGCAATATTTTAGTTGTATGTGATATTAATGATTATGTTTGACAATTTATCTAAATATTGCCAAATGTTGCATGGGGGACAACTTACCCTTATTTGAGAACTGCTGCTCCAGTATAAAACACTCATAGTGACCCTATAGCATAGATTAGAACTGCCCCATAGGGTCTCCAAGGCTGTAAATCTTTATGGAAGCAGACTTCCACATCTTTCAGCTGCAGAGCAGCTGGTCTATTTGAACCACTGACTTTCAGTTAGCAGTTAGATGCCACCAGGGTTCCAGTATGAGGTCTCTGGAAAAGGAAGAAAGCACCCAGATTGGGCAGTTGAAACTGCAAAATAAGCTGCAGCTGACATCCTTCTTAGTGCTGAATATAATTCTGCCAGTTAGAATCCATTGTCCCCTCTGTACTTCCAGAGCTCCCTGTTCACACTCCTCCTCCCCATTAATGTATTCTTCCTTCTTATAATGAGCATGGCCTGTGCATTGCTTATGAGCATGTCTGTATTCCCTACAGTTCCTGGCACAGTCTTTGGCCAGTATGGGCCTCTCATATGTATTTGCAGAAAGGTATCGATTTTTAAAGAAACAAGTCCCACACTACCACCAAAAAAAATCCACTCAAGTGGATTTTATTAATATTTATTAACATCAGTATTTTATGCATTCTTCTGACCCACCAAACTCACTGATCTTACCCAGCATCAAAAGTGGAGATGCCCTTAAAACAGAAAGAATAGTGAATGATCATCATAGCCATGGTGCTGGCTCCAAGCCTGGCACTAGAACAGAGCATCATTAAATAGTGATAACAGTTGTATATACTGCCTTCTTTACATTTGAAATCTGCGTAAAAAAAGTTTGTTTTTTTGTTGTTGTTGTTTTGCTTTTTGTTTGTTTGTTTTTAAGTCTGATCGTTCTTATACTTTTGTCTTGGATTTGAGCTATAAGCTTTCAACACTATGACACGTGAAAAGTAATGTATTTTACAAAGCAAGTTCATTTAAAATTGTCTCAATAATAGTGTAAACCATTTTAGAATTAGACTTATGTGTAATTAATCACAGGATTTTTCTGACATCAGTTAGAAAAGAAGCCTTCAAAGGGAATAGGTTATAGAATCAATATATCTATTATAAGGCAGAGAAATATATGTCTCCATAATTATTTCATGCTTCGTAACGGGTGTGTAAGAACCTTAGACATTGTCAAATCAACTTCAATCCCTACCATGTGACTTCACCAATACATTAGTTCCTTTCGAGATATTCCAAGAATGGCCTCAAAGTTGGACAAGTTTAATTCTTAGAATGTTGTACCATATAAGAGGCAACATTTCCTTCTTAATAACTTTGGTTCATATGTAACATTTTATCCTGTAGCCCATTCCAGCCTTTGCAAAATTACCAGGATCCTAATATCATTGTTGTCCCAACTGAGTCTTAGGTTTCCTCAACCATCTTTATTTCCTTCCATCTCCATGAATCGTAGGTACTCAGTGTCTTGCTTTAACTTCTTGAACATAACAATAGTACCTGGGTCAGGGAGATTATATGACATAATAATGTTCTGACACAGTGTGCAATGAATGTCATTTCTTGTTAATATCATTCCTATCATTATATTAACATTAAATAACTAATAAAATGTTTTTCATAAGTTACAAAATTTTAAATATGAGAAAGTTAGTGTCAGTCTAATGTCAGACCACTGAAGAATTTCTGGAAGGTTGACTTAGACCTGTTCCTATTATTTCAAAATTTCAATTGTTACTACTTACTACTGTGTTTCCACACATTTCTTACTGAAATTTAGAGATATTGACTCTGACATTCTTCTAGTCTGCTGGCCCTTGATTTTAAAGAAGTGATTCAATACTGTGTAAACTCTTTTGTTTATAAATTCATAATTTTGGCCCAAATATACAAACATAAAAATAGTTCTTGTGATAATGACTTGAGATCATGAGTTTATTCTCTGTTTGCTAAATATTTTTCTGATGGTAATAGGTTGGTTTTATTCCAGTGGTATCCATGTCAGGCCTTAGTAATTCCTGAGTGAGTTGCACGCACTATATTATTAAGGTACCACCATGTTGTTTTTGTTATTACCTCCTATCAAGTCAACTTCAATTCATGGCAGCCTTATGTATAACAGAAAGAAGTATTGCCTGGTCCTGCACAATGCATACAATTGTCAGCATGGTCAAGTCCATCATTGTGACTATTGTGCCAACCCACCCCGTCTTGTCATCCCTGACCCTCTACTTCACCACATGTTATGTCCTCCTCCAGCAATTGACCCATCCTGAAAATGTGTCCAAAGCAAGTGACTCAGACAGTGTTCTTTCATGGTCATTGCTTTTATTGATTAATTTTCAGAAGTAGATCCTCAGGCCTTTCTACTTAGTCTATTACAGCCTGGAAGCTCCACTGAAACTTACCAACCATGGAAGACCCTGCTGGTATTTGAGATATCGGTGACACAGCTCCCAGCATTACAGCAACACACAAGCCACTTCAGTACAGCACACTGACAGATTAGTAGTGGAATATGATACCACAGACACCCCCAAATATGCAAATGAAGAAACTATTGAGTTCATAGTTAATGAATTTGGAGTATTGGAGCCTGGGTTCTAGCCCCCACCCATGCCTTTCTGCGCTTGGTGTTGTTTTAGCAAATCTTGCTGGTATCTCATAGCAGATTGTCATGTGCAAACACCCAAAATGGGATCCAGAGTGTGCTAGACTTGTGGTCCTGGGTT
The DNA here is from genome assembly GCF_000298275.1 of Orycteropus afer afer. NCBI lineage: Eukaryota > Metazoa > Chordata > Mammalia > Tubulidentata > Orycteropodidae > Orycteropus > Orycteropus afer. The sequence continues at coordinate 7,974,857 of NW_006921724.1, read as the reverse complement.
GCCGTATTTTCATAGACTGTGTGGGCATTATTTCTTCCTTATGATGCCATTTCACACTGGAGCTATTTTGTCTTTACAAATAAGATTTGATTTTTATCAAACTCTGTAAAGTGCTTTAATTTCACGTTCCCCTCTGTTTTATGTTCAGAAGTCATCCTGAAGGAAATATTTTTTAAAAAGTCTTACTTCTTTAAGTTTAAAAATGTTCTGCAGAGAATTAGTTTGGTGACAGCCAGCCACCCACCCCAACCCCAAACTTCCAGAAAAGATATGCCTCCAGGACCTTTTTCCAAATGAAGTAAAACCAAAAAACTAAATCCATTGTCAAGGAGTAGATTCTGACTCATAGGGATCCTGTACGACAGAGTAGAACTGCCCCTTAGGGTTTCCATGGCTATAAATCTTTACAGAAGTAGACTGCCTCATCTTTATCTTCTGGAGTAGCTGGTGGGTTTGAACTGCCAACCTTTTGAGTTAGCAGCTGAGCATTTAACCACTGCACCACTAGGGCTTCTCTAAAGAATTGCTAAGTTCAAATCAAGTCAAATTTCCAATATATTATAATAGGGTCCATATTATGTCCTTCTTCAATGCCCCAGGGACATGAGGGCCCATTTGCCCTGGTTGGTGTATATTATATATTAGGAAAGGGCTTGAGCAGCAGTGGGGTTTCTGGTTGGTAGAGGCCAGCCACATTTTGTAGGTCCCGGGGTTATAACTGGTGTGTCTTGCTGCTTTGAGAGAGTGCAAACTTTGTTCTATTATGAATACTTAATAGTGACAAGACTGTGATTCTTCTCTTTTTAGAGAAGTTTCTATGACTCAGTGAATCCATTCTAGTGTGATAGGCAATCTGTCAAAATTAATGAATTCCAACTGAGATTTGGTCCCTTAAGGGAAAAAACTCTTGCAGTTATAAATTAGCATTAATGCCACAATGTATTTTGAATATGTTACATTTTCACCATGGATTCAGGCCTACAGGATGCCTATAGAGGAAACCACTGAAAATCATGATTTTGAGTTTAGTTGGTTAATGTTTTATCATAGTTTCAATTTCAGAAAGAAGCGCATGAAGGCAGAAAACAAAAATTTTCTAGAACAATAACAAAAGAACATAAATGCTACAACCAAAGACATTTTAGTCCCAGAGTTCTTTATTATGTATTTTTTATGAAGTTCTAATAAAGGATATCATTGCTGGTATCTGTCTAAATCTAAGAAATTACCAAGATGAAAAAGACCCTATTTCCTACTTGTAAATAGGATTTTTTGTTGTTGTTATATTAATGAGGCTATGTTAGTGTACGGTGTGTCCTAAATCTAATCACTTCTGAATGATATAAAGAGTAACACACTACTGAGACAGTTTAAGAACAAGTGCGGGTAGATGCCACCTAGAAATCGCAAGGAAGCGAGGAATGCCAGGGCTGGAGAAGCTGAGGCAAGAATTTTCCCCTAAAGCCAACTAAGAAAGAGCCTTTCCCTGGCACCAAACCAAAATCCAAACCCACTTCCATCGAATCAGTGGTGACTCATAGCGACCCCATAGGATTTCCAAAGCTGTAATCTTTATGGAAATAGATTGCCCCATCTTCCTAGCTGGTGGGTTTGAACCACCAGCCTTCTGGTTAGCAGCCAAATGCCTTACCCACTTCACCAGCAGAGCTCCTCTCCCCTAGCACCAGTGCCATGAATCAGAATTCTAGCCTCCTGAACTGTGAGAAGATAGTGGCTGGTGGATTTGAAAAAAGCTAGTATTTAATGAGGAAGTTCTGGTAGCATAGTGCCTAAGGCACTTGACTGCTAACCAGAAAGCTGGTGGTTCAAACTCACCAGCTGCTTCTTACGAGGAAGATTGGGCAATCTACTTCTGTAGTGATACTGTCTCGGGAACCCAAGGAGGGGTCACTGTGAGTCGGGGCCCACTCGACGGCACATAACAACAACAACAGCAAGTATTTAATGGATAGAACATTTTGATGCATATGTATGTGGTTCTTATTGATCTCCTTCTGAAATGTGAATAAATATGAAAACAATTACATGGAAGAGAAGGAATGTAAGAGGATTTCTTGAATAGGATATTTTAACGAGGCTGGATTCCAGAATATGGATATACACTATATAGACCAGGAAATTAGGGCTACAAATTACCACGGTTCCAGTCAGTAGTTATTTTTTTAAAGTCTTAACATATTTAAGCCTCCAAATAAGCCTCTGTAGATGAGATTCCTACATCTTCCATTCCTTTGTCCATCACCTGGGGGTGTCATTAGGTTCCATGCAGATGGATATAGGCTGAGAATCATCTCCCTTTTGGATAGTATACATGGCAGGCATTGTTCTACATAATGGCTAGTTAGGGCTACTGCTGCACATGTTTGGAATGAAACAGACTGTACAAACCTACAAATTTCTGTGGGTAATTTTTTTTTTTAAAAAAACCTTTTTTTTTACTTTTTTTAAGTATTTAGCTTCATATTTCTAAATTATTTGATTACACTGAAATACAAAAATTTCCAGGTTTAGTCATTGTTGCTAGGTGCTATCAAGTCAGTTTCTACTCATAATAACCTTATGTACAACAGAACAAAACACTGCCCCATCCTGTGCCATCCTTATAATCCTTGTAATGCTTGAACCCTTTATGGCAGCCACTGTGCCAAATCATGCCATTGAAAGCCTTTCCCTTTTTCGCTGACCCTCTACTTTACCCAGCATGATATCCTTCTCCAGGGATTGGTCCTTCCTGACAACATGACTAAAGTATGAGACAAAGTCTGGCCATTCTTACTTCTAAGGAGCATTCTAGCTGTACTTCCTGCAAGACAGATTTGCTTGTTGTTCTAGCAGTCCCTAGTACTTTCAGGTTTACATAACTCTTTAATTTTATGGATGATGAAGGTCCTCCCTCCTTATTCTTTTCATATAATTCCCTCTTCTTCTTTCCATTAAATGATAGTACCATATTGGGTTAAATCAATATATAAAGTTGACATTATTATAACTGTAAATATTAGCTACAGCTGGGCCACATTGTATATTATGAACCATTTTCCTTTCTCTTAGAGCTTTGTGTTTTCCCTAGGATTAATAGTCACTGATTTTTTTGTTTGCTTAGTTTTCACTGTATGGTTACTAATTCATCCCCTAAATCCTCCAACAGGACTATACAATTCCTCTTGATGCATGCAGACACATCAGAGCCTTTGAATGTTTACTTTTTCCTGGAGACTTCTCTCTGGGAACTTCTGCTGTGCTCCAGTCCGTACTGGTTTCTGCCATGCACTTGTTATCCTAGTATCTTTCATCATCACTCTGGGCATTCTCTTTGTTTCTCTCCTGTGCTGAGCTTCTGTTTCCTGTATGTTATATATTCCTCTTTCTTAGTTCACTGACTTTTTTAAAACTGAAATTCATCCTCCAGTAACTTTTTAATTTTTATTTATAAGTATTAAAAAAAAAATATTGCTATAAAAATATAGACAGCACAACATTTGCCAAGTCAAGATTTTTCACATATACTATATACTTGCATAAAGATTTACTGCCTCACGATTCCTTCAAAAGTTGGAAATACAAATACCATTTGACCCAGCCATCCCATTACTAGGTATATACCCTCAAGAAGTGAGAGCCATAACAAGAACAGATATATGCACGCCGATGTTCATCGCAGCACTATTTACAATAGCCAAAACTTGGAAACAACCTAGATGTCCAACAACTGAGGAATGGATAACCAAACTTTGGTACATTCACACAATGGAATACTATGCAACGCTAAAGAATAATGTAGAATCTGCAAAACACCGCATAACGTGGATGAACTTGGAGGACATTATGCTGAGCGAAATAAGTCAGTCACAAAAGGACAAATATTGTATTAGTCCGTTATTGTGAAAGTTAAGGAAAGGTTTATATATTGGAGGACATTTTCTTTGTTGGTTACCAGGGGTGGGAGGGAAGGGGAGGGAATGCTGTTAGATAGATAGAGATAAATATTGATTTGGGTGAAGAGAAGGGCAATGTACCAAATGTGAGTGACCAATATGGCAGCATTGAGGATGAGAAAGACATAGAGAGTTACATGGGCAGTACAAACAACAAATATGAACCCCTTTGCAAATACAATACTGAGTTGTCAATGAAAGCAAACGTGGGTATAGGGATGGATAGATGGGTGAACAAGCTAAACAATTATGTATGTCTAAATGGAGAGTGTATCCAAGATCATATATAGGGTTGGCAGACAATGGGCCTCTTGAAGAGTATGAAGGGATGGACACTGGGAGGAGGTAACTATGGGGAGGAAGTGGGAGGGGAGCTGCTGCATTGTAAATTTTGATCAATGACATGAGACAAAGTATATGTGAACTGCTGTATGAAAAGTGAATTTACTCTGTAAATCTTCACCCAAATCCTAATAAAAAAAAAAAAGATTTACTGCCTCAGAAACCTGGTGGGGGTCACTATGAGTTGGAATTGACTCGATGGCAGGGGGTTTGGTTTTTTATATTCAGTGAAAGTAATTATATCAGTCATGTCATGCAACCATCACCAGTGTCCTTTGCCAAATTTTCCATCCCCAGAAACAAAAACTCAAGAATGCATGGATAGTGTTTTGAGACTTTGAATTATCTAAAAATGTCTTTGTTGATTTATATTTTGAGTATGGATTCCTATACCTTTTTCTATAAATGGACACACTGAGATCCAGAAAGGTCAAATGATAGCCCCTTGCCTTAGTACTCCTTTGGATTAGATCCTAACAGCAGTCAGGCAACTACAGAGAAACTCAGAGAAGATAGCATCTTTTTCCCAAATCAATGCCATTTCTACCTCACAGGAGGCCTGACTTTAGTTGCATTTAACTGTTTATTACATGATCTGTGTACTTAGTGCTGTGTAAGCAGATGGTATATAAGAATGACTGAGTCCCCATTACTGCACGCAGGGTACAAATATTCTATCAGTGCATGTTGTTGGTTTCCATTGAGTCAAGTCTAATTCATGGCAAACCCATCTGTGAACAACAGAACAAAACTGTGCCAATATTGACAAATTTCCATGACTGTTGATATGCTTGACTATGTAGTTGTAGTCACTGTGTATTTTGAATAGCTTCCAACCTAAGGCGTTCATCTTCCAGCACATTCTTCTAAAGCATTATGTTGTGGTCCACAGGGTTTTCATTGTCAAATTTTGGAAGTAGATCTACAGGCCTTTCTTCCTAGTCTGTCTTAGCCTGAAAGCTTTGCTGAAACATGTCCATCATGGGTCATCCTTCTAGTATTTGAGATACTAGAGCCATAGTTCCTAATACCATTGTAACACGCAAGCCACTGAAGTATGACAGACTGACAGACAAGTGGTTATATAAATGAGCACTATCACAATGAAGCAAAGTACAAAAATGTCAGAATGGATATTTCAATTGGCATGAAAGTACAGATGATGGCACAAGTTAGTTGAGAGTTAGTTAAGTTCTGCACAATTGTCTCTAATGTTCTTTGGAAAGGAGAGATATATCATATGTGGAGGCAAGACACTGGGTTTCCCCACCTCTACTTTGGAGACATTTTTGCGTTGCTGGTAAGACAAGGCAACTGAATATATATCTATTTGTCTGAGGTCCCATCCTGCCCACTAAAATGATAGAAAAAGAATTTTTAAAAGGTAATGTTTTTTGTCCTCTAAGGACAAGATGCAAGAGAGATAAGATGATGGCAGCCCTGGGGTGCCAAGCTGCTTGGTGATGAATGAGCAGTATTTGATGGAGAAAGCTGAAAGGAAGTTACACAAGAGTAAGTCAGTGAACAGGATTTTAATTTAGGTCCCAAACCTGGAGAAGCTGGTAAATTGAAGAGGAATTGGTGGTCCAGTGGTAGAATTCTTATTTTTTAAGTGTGTTATAAGGGTTTATTTCCTAGCCACTGTACTTCATGTGCAGTCATCATGTGTCTGTCAGTGGAGACTTATGTGATAGATGCTGAACATTGTTCAGCAGAACTTCCTGACTAAAACAGACTGAGATGAAAGGCCTAGTGATCTACTTCTGAAAATCAACCAATGAAAACCCTATGGATCACAATGGTCTGATCTGTAATTGATCATGGGGATGGTGCAGGAATGTAATGTTTCATTCCATCGTGCATGGGGTTTGCCATGAGTTGGTTGCTGACTTTGATGACAGCAATAAGAAAATCTTGGACTAGGTTTAATACTTGAAGTTTCTTTCTAATTCTTTTTTTTTTTTTTTGGTTAATGATACTTTAGAGCTTATTTGTAATGATAAGAATTGGTATCTATTTGATTTCTGAAAGCAAAAGTAAAACCTATTACCTACCACCTTCTTGTTAAGTACCAAGGAGTGTTACCTGCGAAACATTTTTCTGCGGCATGTTTTAAAGAAACATCTTGAAAAATAAGATTCTTTAAGTCATTAAACCCACTGCCATTAAGTTGATTCCTACTCATAGTGACCCCCACTGGGTTTCCAAGGCGGTAAATCTTTACCAAAGTAGATTGCCCTATCTTTCTTCTATGGAGCTGGTGGATTTGAGCCACCAGCTTTCTGTGTATCAGTCAAATGCCTTAGGCACTGCACCACCAGAGCTCCTTTAAATCATTAGGCCAGTGCATAGGAAAATTGAGTACTCCAGAGCATAGTAAAGTTCTAGCACAAGAAAATGATGTTGAACACTATTCTGGTCAATGAGATTAAACAAGAAGAATGTGTGTCCTTTTATGATTCTACTTCTGTACTTCCACTTAACACTCAATTAAGGTTTAATTTCTGCCCTTTGATTTTCTGTTTTTATGTTGAAATACCTTTGCAACTTCTAGTTACAATTAATTTTATTATTTACTCATAGGATAGACCTGTGATAGTGACTCTGTAGGACAGGATAGAGCTGCCCCATAGTGTTTCCAATAGTCTTTATGGAAGCAGATTGCCACATCATTCCAGTGTGGAACAGCTCATGGGTTCAAACCACCAGCCTTTTGCTTAGCAGCCAAGTGTTTAATCATTGAATAGGTGAGTTGGTTGATATTAATGGAAGCAAATTGAATCAGAGGATAGGTGCTTCAGTTAATATCATCCTATCCCTCCATTTGATTGTTTTATATTTTCCTGTGGCTTTGATAATTTTGTTTGTTGCTATTCCATATTGCTGTGGTTTTGGATATCCTTTTTTTGTTAATTGTTTTTCCTTTCTCTAAGCGCTTGCATTTTAATCTTCAGGAAATAATGTTGTCAGTATTATTATATTAATTTCATTTCTCACATTTTACTTTTAATTAAATCATTTATAATTTCTTATATGAATCTGTACTCATCCATCTTTCTTTATTAAATTGTTCCATTTTATTCTCTAATTTGATGCTTCTAAATTCTAAGGAGGCATTCACATCATTCTGCTTTACTCATGTGCTTTACTTCTTGTAATCTTAATTCCCACTGTGCCTTCTGCTCTTTCTAAATCACTAGCCACTTTCATGCCTTTTGAAACCTTTGAGCTTAAAATGTAAATAATGGAACATAGCAAAAGCTATGTACGTATTATTCATCACAGAGTCTGCACTCTTCTCTGAAAATGTGCACTTAGCCCCCAGCAGTGTTAATAGGAGTGACTTTCATCCATCTAAAGGACCAGAGAGTCTATCTCTAAAATGACCTATACACATATAGTTCTCTTGAAAGGTATTACAAATAATCCTTAAGACATTATCTGGGTAAAACTTTTCTTTTCTCCAGTGCTTTGTAAAACACAGCAAAATTATGGGTTTTTTTTTCTTGCAAAATTAGTGCAAATATTGGATAAGCATTCTTAAATTTAAAGCTAAAATGTCAGAAAAGTGTTTCTCTTATAATGTCCCACAAATAATAATTTCTTGGACACCTATCCTTGTGGTTCTTTGATATCTGAATAAGGGAATTCAGGCTAAAATAGATGATGTATTTTAAATACAGATTACTTATTATTTTTTAAAGAAAATCTCTTTAGATATAGTATAAAAAACATTATTATTTTCTTTTATGTCTTTCTTTATTTACTCATTCAGTAAGAATCTGAGGGCAAATATCATGTACTAGTTAGTGCACTGGGTACCACGAATGAAGTTGTTGTATCACCGTATATGCACTGTCTCTATTATAGATTGGAATGTGATGTGGGAGGAGACACAATGAAACAATTATAGTAAAAGCAGTGAATGAGTGATACAGGAAGCTGAGAAGTAGAGCATGGGGTTAGTAATTCATCTCTGGGAAAGATCAGGGATGACTTATTGAGGAATCATTGTTTAAGCTGAAGATCAAAAGGTGAGAAGTACCTTACTGAATAAAGTATGATGAAGTATTCAACACAAAGGGTCCAGCAGCTGGGTAGAACATGAAGTGGGAAAGAAAGTGGGGACTCCTGGGACTAAGGAGCCTAGTTTTCTGGACTCTAGTAAACCATGAACATTAAGATTGGATTGTTTTCCTATGCAGAGTTTATGGAAATAAAATATGCACATTAAATCTCAGCAATAAATATTGATATGTCACTTGAATGCCAGTTTAGGTTAAAACTAAAAAAGGTATCTAACTCTCAGGCCCCTCTTTTTTAAAAATTTTATTTTTATTTTATTGTGCTCTGTGTGCAAACTTTGTTTTACATTCAGCAGTTCATGTACATTTGATTTCATGACCCAATTACCATCCCCGACCATAACAAACTCTCCTCCCCTCCTGTCCCTGTGACTGCCCCCTCCCTGTGTCCTTCTTAAGTATGCACTCCTGTCTGTCTGCTTTCCCTCTGTGTGAATGCTGTCCCTCTGGTGCCCCATGGCCGATTGCTTTAAGGGGAGTGGTGCTCCCTAGAGTAGGTTGGTGCATCGTCCATTGGTAGGTCTTCTATGTGTAGGTCTTTCTTCTGTTGGACTGAGAGCCAATCCATGACGTGAATCCAATTCTAGGACCAAAGGGTAATCCGGGGCTATACTCTTGGGGATTCTACTACACTCTGACCAGTAATTCTGGTCATTTTTGTGTTCTTAGATTTTGTTCCACATTTTTCCTCCCATTCTATCTAAGGTCTCCAGGTTTGATCCCTTCCTGAGTGGTTGGCATTGGTATCTGGTCACCATCTGGTTCTTCTGGTCTTGGTGTCCATCCTATACTTGGACTAATTGTTTCCAGATGTCTTTAATTTTCTTTGCTTTTCTTTGCTTCAGATGAGAGGAGACCAATAGTTACATCTTAGATGGCTGCTCTTCGAGATCTTTGTCACTACTCACCAAAGTAGGTTGTGGAACAAGATTTTTATGTACTGTGTTATGCCAGTTGAGTTTGGTGTCCCTGGAGACTAAGGTCCCGAGCCAGCAGGCCTGGTGATTTTCTCTCTCTCAAGGTGTATGGTTGTCTCTGAGAGGTTACTCCTACTCTGTCTTCTGTTGCTTCTGTAATGTGTGTGGCTAATTTTGACGCACAACTGCGTATGCAAGATTATCTTCAGCTAAATCTGTCCTTGGTCTAGGGTATAGTCTTGTTTGCTGACCCCCACCTGATCTTCTCACTTGTCTACACATTTATCTCTAGCCTGGTGTTTGGTGTTAGTGGTAATGCAGTATTGTGCATGTACTATTATTTGTTGTCTATATCTTATGCACACCTTTCAGTGTCCTTCCTTTCCCAGTGTCATCATGGTGGTCACAGACTCTTTCCATACCATCCCTCCCCTCACCTAAATCAATACGTGACCTCCAACTAGCCCAAAATTTTCCCTCCCATCCCTGGTCATCTACAAAGTGAGTTTCCTTCCCTAAGTAAACATTTCCTTGGCTTTTTACAAAAATGAGCTCATTCAATATTTGTCCTGTGATTGACTTATTTCACTCAGAATGTCCTCCAAATTCATCCACGTTATGAGATCATGTGTTTATTCTTCATTATTATTTAATGTAGCATAGTATTCCATTGTGTGAATGTACCATAGTTTGGTTATCCATTCATCTGTTGATGAGCATTTACATTGTTTCCTTCTCTTTGCTATAGTGCTGCAAATACCATGGATGTGCATGTGTCTGTTTGTGTCCTGTTTCTCACCTCTTTAGGATACATTCCTAGTAATGGAATTGCTAGATCAAATGGTGTTTCTATTTTCAGTTTTTTTAAGGAAATGCCATACTATTTTCCACAATGGTGTTACCATTTTGCAGTCCCACCAGCAGTGCATGAGAGTTCAATCGCTCTGCAACCTCACCAGCATTTGTTGCTGCTATTGCTGGGGTGAGATGATATCTCATTGTTCTTTTAATTTTCGTCTCTCTAATGACTAATGATCGTGAGCATTTCCTCATGTGTTTATTGACAGGCTGCTCCTTTTGGATTTGTCCATTTCTCCCTTTATTGCAAACAGATTTTCTTCATGTAATTTGAAGTCCTCTTACTAGGTACATAGACATTTAGGATTATATGGCCTCTTGCCTATGGCACTTGACTGCTAACCAGAAGGCTGGTGGTTCAAACCTACCAGCCACTCCTCGGAAGGAAGATTGGGCAGTCCTACTTCTGTAGTGATACTGTCTCGGAAACCCAAGGAGGGGTCGCTATGAGTCGGGACCAACTCGACAGCACATAACAACAACAACAACAACAACAATTTGATGAATTGTCCATTTTGTTATTAGGAAATAACCAACTATTCCTAGTAATATTCCTTGCTTTGAAATATTCTTTGAAGTTAATATGTTACCACTCAAGGCTTTATTTCCTTTTTAAAGTAGCATTAGCATAATACATTTTTTACTCCTTTTACTTTTAATCTAGCTGTTTCTTTATATTTAAAGTAAGTTTCTCACAGAGAGAGGGTAATTAGGTCTTGATTTTTTTAAAGTCAGTCTGTCAGTTTTTGCCTTTTAATTACAGTATTTATGTCATTTATATTTAATGTGATAATTAATTTTTTAGGTTTAAGTCCATCATCTTGTTAATCACTATTTATCTTTTCTGCTCTATATTCCTCCCCAACCCTTATCTCCTTTTGGATTAATGGGGTAGATTTTTAATGATAAAAATTATCTGCCGATTGGCTTAACATCTAAGATTTGTCTTTGCTTTGTTTTTTAAATGTTTACTTTAGTTAATACACATCTTCAGCCTAATGACCTACTTTCAAATATTACAGTACTTAATGTATAGTAGAAGAAACTTACAATTTAAATTTCCTTTCTCCAAACTGCCTTTGTGCCAATATTATTATTCATTTAACTCTACATATGTTATATACTCCATAATATGTTATTATTTTTTTTGCTTAATACAGCAAATTATCTTTTGATAATATTTTTTTAAATGAAACAGTTTTTTTTTTTAATATATTTACCATTTTGGCTGTACAGTTCATATATTTTTAAAGTCACACATTTCTACTTACTATTGTTTTCCTTCTGTCTTTAACAGTTCTGGCTCCCTTTAATGTTACCTTTAGTGCCAGTCCATTGCCATTGAATTCTTTTATCTTTTGCATGTCTAAAAAAAGTCATTATTTTGCCTTTATTTCCCTTTTTATTGTTGTTGTTGGATATAGAGTTGTAGATTGACAGGCATTATGTTTTGTCAGTACTTTAAATTTATTTCTCTATTGTATTCTGCCTTGAGAACTCTACTGCCATTCTTATCTTTGTTTCTCAGTGTGTAATGTGTGTGTATATGTCTGTCTGTCTGCCTATCTATGTAACTAATCTGATTGTCCTTAAGATTTTATCTTAAGTGACTTTCAGCAATTTAACTATGATGTGCTAAGGTGTGATTTCATTCTTTTTTTGTCCCCCCTGCTCATTAAATTTCTTAGGTATTTGCAGTTCTGATAGTCACTGAACTTTGAAAACATTGGATACTAATTTGTGGATTTATTTTTCTGTCTCATACTGCTTCTGAGACTCCACTTATATGTGTATTAAAAACTAACAAACAAACAAACATTGCTATCAAGTTGATTCCAATTCATAGTGACCCTATCGAGCAGAGTAGAAGTGCCCCATAGGGCTTCCAAGGCTATAAATCATTAAAGAAACAGACAGTTGAATCTTCTTCCTTCCATGGAGTTGCTGCTGGGTTCTAACCTCTGACCTTTTGGTTAGCAGCCAAGCACTTCGCCACTGTGCCCCCAGAGCTCCTTTGCATGTATGCTAGAACACGTGATATTGTCCCATATCTCACTAATTTTAAAATACTGTTTTTGGCTTTTTTTCTTTGTTTTTCAATTTGTATAATTTCTATTGCTATGTCTTCTGGTTTATTGATATTTTCTTCTGTAGTGTTTAATCTGCTATTAGTCTCATTAGTCTGTTTTTCCTTTTATGTACTGTATTTTTAATCTCTATAAGTTCTATTATTGCATTTTTTATATTTTTCATTTCACTCCACAAAGTGTTCTAGCTTTCCCATATGCTCTCAAACATACTTGAAGAACATTTCTAATAACTGCTAATTCTATCATCTGTCATTTATATGTTTGTTTCTGTTGATTGAGTTTATTCGTGATAATGAATTATATTTTACTGAATCTGGCGAATATTTTATTGTATGTGAGACATTGCCAATTCTTCTACATTATTGATTGCTAGATTTTATTGTGTTACATTAACAAATGCTAAATATCGTGTGAGATTAAGTGACTTGCAATCATTTTGATCACTTAAAGGCATACTTTAAGCATTATTTGAATTTGTTTGGTCCTTGCTGCTGAGGTGATATACTTCTGAGTACTCTGTCTCTTGTTATTGGTGATGGTATTAGGTGCCATAGAGATAGTTCAGACTTATAGAGACTCATAGAGACAACAGAAATACTGCCTGCTTGTGTCATTCTCATGGTCATTGCTATGCTTGAGCCTATTGTTGCAGCCACTGTATCAGTCCATTTCATTGAGGGCCTTTGTATTTTTTGCTGAACCTCTACATTAGCAAGCATGATGTTCTTCTCCAGGGACTGGTCCCTCCTGATAATATGTCCAAAGTAAGTGAGAACAAGTCTGACCATCCTTCCTTCTAAGAAATGTTTTGGCTCTATTTTTCCCAAGAACGATTTGTTGATTCTTTTTTCAGTCTATGTTGTTGTTGTTGTTGTTATGTGCTGTCACGTCAGACCCGATTCATAGTGACCCCTCCTTGGGTTTCCGAGGCAATATCACTACGGAAGTAGATTGCTCCATCTTCCTTCTGAGGAGTGGTTGGTGGGTTTGAACTGCCAGCCTTCTGGTTAGTAGTCAAGTGTCTTTAGGCACTATGCTACCAGTCTATAGCATATTCAGTATTCTTCATCAACACCATAATTCAAAGGCATCAATTTTTCTTCAATCTTCCTTATTCGTTGTCCAGCTTTTCCATGCATATGAGGCAATTGAAAATACCATGGCTTGTGTCAAGTACACCTTAGTACTAAAGGTGACATCTTTACATTTTAGCAAGTTTAAAAAAAAAAAAAAAAAAAAAAAACAGCCAACCAAACAGAAAAATCCACTGCCATTGAGTCAATTCTTGATTCTGCCTCATAGTTGGGTTTCTAAGGATGTAAATATTTATGGAAGTAGATTACCTTATCTTCCTCTTCTTGAGGAGTTGGTGAGTTTGAAACAATGACCTGGTTAGCAGCCAAATGTCATACCTAATACACCACTAGAGCTCTTTATTTTTAAAAATATGTTAAATACATCTTTTGCAGAAGATTTGTCCAATGCAATGTGGTGTTTGACTTCTTGATTACTGCTACCATGGGTGCTGATTGTGGCTCAAAGTAAAATGAAATCTTTGATAATGTCAATCTTTCTTCCATTTATCATGATATTGCTTATTGGTCTAGTTGTGAGGATTTTTGTTTTCTTTGTGTTGAGTTGTAATCCATACTGAAGGCTGGAGTCTTTGATCTTCATCCCTAAGTGCTTCAGAAGCCCTTTACACTTTCAGCAAGCAAGATTGTGCATCTGTGTGTCGCAGGTTGTTAATGAGTCTTCCTCCAGTCCTTTTGCTACATTCTTCTTTATAGAGTGTAGATTTTTGGATTATTTTCTCAGCATCTTTGGTCTGTGTGCAGATTCTGCATGAGCACTGTTAAGTGTTCTGGAATTCCTGTTCTTTGCAATGTTATCCATAATTTGTTATGATCCACACAGTTGAATGCCTTCACATAGTCAATAAAACACAAAACTCAGTGCTGTTGAGTCATATCTGACTCATAGAGACCCCTCCTTGGGTTTCTAGGTGGTGGCACTAAAGAGGTAGATTGCCCAACCTTCCTTCTGAGGAGTCACTGGTGGACTTGAACCACCAGCCTTCTGGTTAGCAGTCAAATGCCTTAGGCACTACACCACCAGAGCTCCCAAAAAAACACAGGTAGATATCTTTCTGGTATTCTATGCTTTCAGCCAAGATCCACCTCACATCTGTAATGATATCCTTCATTCCACATCCTCTTCTAAAGGAGGCTTGAACTTCTGGCAGTTTCCTTTCATTGTACTGCTACAACAGTTTTTGAATTATCTTCAGCAAAATATTATTTGTGTGTGAGTTTAATGTTACTGTTTGATAATTTCTGCATTCCATCGGATTACCTTTCTTTGGGATGGGCACAAATATGGACCATTTACAGTCTATTGGCCAGGTAGCTGTCTTCCAAATTTCTTGGCATATACAAATGAGTGCCTTCTATATTACATACATTTGTTGCAGCGTCTCAGTTGGTCTTCCATCAGTTCCTATGTTCAGCCATAGCCATAGCCTTCAATGCTTCAGTTTGGACTTCTTCCTTCAGTACCATTGGTTCTTGATCATATGTTACCTCCTGAAATGGTTGAATATTGACCAATTCTTTTTAGTACAGTGACTGTGTACTTCTTCCATCTTCTTCTTCTTTTTTAAATGTATTTTACTGAAATATAATTTATGTACAGTGAAATACACAAAACTAAAGTGACATAAGTCAATGCATTTCTTTTATGTGTGTGTGTTCCCTCCCCTCCCCCACCACCCCTGACGACCAACAAAGAAAATTTCCCTCCATATATAAACCTCCACAACAACGAACTAATACTATATTTATCCTTCTGTGATTGACCTACTTCACTCACTGTAATGTCCTCCAAATTCATCCATATTATGCAGTGTTTTGCAGACTCTCATTATTCTTTATGGCTGCATAGCATTCCATTGTGTGTATGTACCATAGTTTGGTCATCCACTTCCATTGATGGACACATAAGTTGTTTCCATCTTTTTACAATTGCAAATAGTGCTGTGATGAACACGGGTGTGCATATATCTGTTCCTGTCCTGGCTCTCACCTCTCTAGGATATATAGCTAATAATGGGATTGCTGGGTCAAATGGTATCTCCAATTCTAGCTTTCTAAGCAATCGCCATATTGCTTTTCTGAGAATCAGTGGTTGTATCACTTCACAATCCCACCAGCAGTATATGAGAATCCCAATCTTTCCACATCCCCACCAGCATTCATTATTTTCTGTCTCATTGAACCTTGCCATCAATACTGGGGTGAGATGATATCTGATTTTTGTTTTGATTTGCATCTCTCTCATGGCCAATAACAATGAAAATCTGTTCATCTATTTACTGGTCTCCTGAATATCCTCCTTGGTGAAGCGTCTATTCATGTCTTCTGTCCATTTTTCAATTGGATTGTTAATTCCTTTGGTGTTGAGGTGTTGGAGTTTTCTATAAATCTTAGAGATGAGTCCTTTGCCAGATATGTAATTATTGGCAAAAATGAATTTGTTGCTGTCATTTTTGTTATGTGCTTTTTCATGGTGTTGATTTCTTTGTTCCATATAATTTTCTGTGCTGAGCTGGTTTTGTTTATGAATCGTGTTATCACTTCTTTTGTTGTTATTGTTTTAGTATTTGCTAAATATTTGTGCTGATACTCTTTTTTTTATTTTGATGTGAAGGTTTATCACTTTTCTTTGAGGATACCCTATAATTTATAGTTTTCTTCCCAAGTTTAAAATAGTCCATTCTGTCTTGTAGTTGTCTTGACATCCCTACCATCTAGAAGTTCTGGAACTACACCTTTTTTTCCCTCTTTTTGGTTTGTCTTCATTTGTCAATTGATGTTTCTGTTTCCCTGTTTACAATCTTGTAGGCTTGTTTACTTTATTTATGTGGTGGATGACTTTGATTGTTTTTCTAATGTTGAACCATCCCTGCATACCTAATATGAACCCCACTTAGTCAAGATGAATGATTTTCTTGATATGTTGTTGCAATTTATTGGCTAGGATTTTGTTGAAGATTTTTGCACCTATATTCATGAGTGATATTGGTCTGTAGTTTTCCTTTTGAGCTGATGTCTTTGCCTGGTTTTGGTATCAAGGTTATGCTTGCTTCATAAAATGAGTTAGGGAGGATTCCATCCTTTTCTATGTTTT
>NW_006921724.1:7880649-7955813 GCF_000298275.1 Orycteropus afer afer | reverse complement strand
ATAATTCTTTTGAATTCCTTATCAGAGAGTTCCAATGCTGCTTCTTCCTCAGGGATGTGTTCTGGGTCTGTATCCTGCTCCCTTGTTTCTACCACTTTGTCCTGCTTCTTTGTGTGATGGTCTGTTGTCTCCGAGGCATCATGGCATTGTTTTTTTAGATCTCTGTTAACTATTTGTGAAGAGCAGCCAAGGGTGACTCAGGCTCTTCTTGGCAGTTTTTGATCATTGGCCCATTGGTGGAGAAGGAGGTAGTGGCTTCTCGCTCAGTAGGAGAAGTTGCAGGAGGTGTGGTGTAGTTCTGTCTTATGGGGACTGTTGTTGTCTCCCACTCAGTTAGGCACAATTTACAATTGAATAACCATCAAAAAACTAAAAGCACATGGACAAAAAACACACCATGTAATCACACAGGAACAGTAGCCAAAAAGAAGAAAAAAGGGATAAAGAAGAAGAAAAAAACAGAAAACCTGCAATGTCTGGTGATAGGGCACTAAGAGCAAAAAAGTAGAGAAGGAGAATAATGAAGGAAAAAAAAAAGGAAAAATTTCAAAAAGGAAAACAAGGAACGAGATTAACCATGAGAAAAAGGGGGGGGGGAATCCCTTTAATTAAAAAAAAAGAAAGAAAAAAAAAATTCAACCAGGAACAGGGAAAGAAAAAATGCTGAAAACTAGGACCTGGTAGGGGAAGATTAAGAATAATAATAAAAAGGACCAAAGTATTATTAATAATAGTTGTTTTAAAACAGACAAATACAAGAAACTAATCACTAGAATAAAGAAAGCAAAAAAGAGAAAAGAAAAAAAAGAATCAATGGACGACAGAACAGGGCATCCAGGCTCCATTTGAGCACACACACTGTGATGGAGTTCCTGTGGGACCAGAAGGTAGGTGGGAGTGGGGGATGGCCACACCTCCATTCACCAAGCAGGTGTGGGGTATAAGAGTAACAAGAGGAATGTTGTACCTTTTCAGTCTTGTGGGTCCGGGGTGTCCTTGGGGTTTGCTGGAAAGCAGAACATGTTCTCAAGCCCCGGGAATCTGCGAGAGTGCTGTCTCTTTAAATACCAAAATAGTCAAGCCGCTTTTAAACCTTCAAAATGGTGGCCCCCTCTGGACTGGCAAAAGTCCACAGCTCAGCCCGCCTTTCTCTTCACCTTCTCCATTTATTCCTCAACCACCTTGTACAGTCCTCCATGCAGTCCCTGACTAGCAGGGCTGATTTTTTGGTTAATCCTTACGTTCTACCTCCACTCGGGAATCTCCAAGCTGTCTGTGCCGTCATGATCACTCAGGATCGCTGCCAGACCGCAGCTCTGTATGTCTCCTTTTTTGGTATTTTCATGCAAATTCTGCTAGTTGGGGTTTAGTCCACTTCTATATCCTTCCCTTCAAGGCTCAGGGGTCTAGGATTATCTTCTGTGTCTGTGTTAATTGATTTCCCTTTTGTTTGTTGAAGAGGGTCTGTGCAGTCTTTCTGCCTGGTCCACCATCTTGCCAGCTGACCCTAGGCTTGTTTACTTTAGATACTTCCATAGCTGGTTTGGTTTCTGGGTTATGTCATCATGTGTGTTAATGGCCCGTTATTGTTTGCTATTGTTGCTTGTCTGTCCAAAGGACTCCCTTTATCATATCTTGTAAGGTTGGTCTGATTTTAACAAATTCCCTTAATTTCTGCTTATCTGGAAATGTCCTAATTTCACCATCATATGTGAGGGACAGTTTTGCTGGATACATAATTCTTGGTTAAATTTTTTTTCTTTCAGGGTTTTATATATACCATCTCATTGTCTTCTCACCTGCATGGTTTCTGTTGAGAAATCCAAGCTTACTTAGTCTTATTGGTTGTACATTGTAGGTAACTTTTTTTTTTTTTTTTTTCCCCCTGTGTTGCTTTCAGGATTCTTTCTTTGTCTTTGGTTTTGGTGAGTTTGATGATATGTCTTGGTGATTTTCTTTTGGGGTCTATCCTATTTGGGGTTCACTGGACTTCTTGAATGGATATTTTCTCATCTTTTATCATACCAGAAAAATTCTCTTCCAACAAATCTTCTACTATTTTTTCTGTGGTTTTATTTGTCTCTTCCTGTTCTGGAATTTGATTATGCATAGGTTTTTCCTTTTGATGCTGTCACACATGAACCTTAGGCTTTCTTCATTTTGTTTTGATCTTTTTTCTGAATGATCGCTTTCCAAAGAAGTATTGAGGTATTTGCCTTTAGTCTTCCTAATTCTGTCTTCCATTGATTCAATTCTCCTCCTTTGCCCGTTCAATGTCTTATCTATTTCTGAAATTCAGTACTAGTCTTCTGGATTTCTGTGTTTAGATTTTGTATCATTTCTAATTTTTCATTTATTTTGTCATTTTGTTCTTGTATTATTTTTCAAATTTATTCTAGGGTTTTCTCTCTGTTTTCCTCAATTTTCTCAGTGTTTTCCTTGATCTGCATCTCAATTTGAAGGTAGATAAATATAATTCTTTTGAATTCTTTGTCAGGGAGTTCCAGTCCTCAAGGATGTGTTTTGGGTCTGTATCCTGGTCTCTTGTTTCTCCTGCTCTATCTTGCTTCTTCATGTGGACTGTGATGCTGTGTTGTCTCTGAGGCATTATGATGTTTTTGTGTTTATTTTAATTGGTGATTGTATGTTGGAGTGACTTGCCTCCAATTTTCATTTTCTTTGTTTTGTATGTTATCTATATAAGCAGGATACTGTGCTGTGCTCATCTGTTTGCTAGTTGGCAGCACTTACACACTTACCACCTGTCTCCTTTCCCTTTGTCAGCCTCCC
The DNA here is from genome assembly GCF_000298275.1 of Orycteropus afer afer. Classification (NCBI taxonomy): domain Eukaryota; kingdom Metazoa; phylum Chordata; class Mammalia; order Tubulidentata; family Orycteropodidae; genus Orycteropus; species Orycteropus afer. Next base: position 7,953,023 of record NW_006921724.1, on the reverse strand, counting down.
ATATGTCCCTGCTCTCCTTGGCAAACAGAGCCTATTCTTAGGTACCTGGAATCCGAATTAGAATGCTTCCACTTTAAATATTAAAAATAGCCACCACCTGTAAACATTCAAAATGGCTGTACCCCCCAGACAGCAGAAAGTCCACAGCTCAGGTTGTCTCCCTCCTTGCTGTTTCCCTCCCTAGTTATAGGCTACAGCACAGTCATCCTCACAGCCCTTGGTGACCAGGGCTGATCGTTAGGTCACTTTTCATGTCCCAACACCACTTGGAAGTATTCAGGCTGTTGGTCCTATTAGAGCAGCTAATAGTCCACTGCTGTGTCTCTGTACTCACTGTTTTTGTTCAGGATTTTCCATTAGTTGATACCTAATCCACTTCTGTATAGTTCCTTTCTAAGCTCAGGGATCCAGGATTATCTTCTGTATATCTGTCAATTGGTTTCTTTTTTTCTTTGTTGAAGAGGGTCTGTGTCACTTGTCTGCCTATTCCTCCATCTTACTGGAAGTCGTCTTCTTTTGTTGTTTCTTGCATTGTTCAATATTTTACTCATAGAATCCTTCAGTGTTTCAACTCAAAGCTTGTATTTTTTCTTCAATTATTTCAGTTGAAAATGCTGAGCATGTTCTTGCCTTTTGTTTTTCTAACTCCAGGTCTTGACACCTTTCATCATACTTTACTTTGTTTTCCCAAGTTTCCCTTTTGTATGTTCTGTTTTTCTCTCTTACTTCATCATTTCTTTCATTTGCTTTAGCTACCCTACATTCAAGAGCAAGTTTCAGAGTCTCTTCTGACATCCATTTTGGTCTTTTCTTTCTTTCCAGTCTTTTTAATGACCTTTTTGCTTTCTTCGTGTATTCCTTGATGTCATTCCCACAACTCATCTTGTCTTCCAACATTACTGTTAAGTATGTCAAATAAATTCTTGAGATGATCTCTAAATTCAAGTGGGACACACACAGGTCACCCTTTGGCTCATATGGATTTGTTTTACTTTTCTTTATCTTCAACTTGAACTTGCATATGAGCAGTTGATGGTCTCTTCTGCAGTTGGCCCCAGCCTTGTTCTGACTGATGATACTGAGCTTCATCATCTGTTTTCACTGATGTAGCCAATTTAATTCCTGTGTATTCCATCTGGCAAGGTTCACGTGAATAGTCATCATTTATGTTGTTGGAAAAATGTATTTACAATGAATAAATCATTGGTCTTGCAAAATTCTATCATGTGATCTCCAGCATCATTTCTATCATCAAAACTGTATTTTTTTCATAAAAATATCTTGAATTTCTTCATCTTTGTAATTAGTGGTTGGTGTATAAATTTTAATAATGTTGTTGTTGTTGTTGTTATGTGCCGTCGAGTCAGCCCCGACTCATAGTGACCCCTCCTTGGGTTTCTGAGGCAGTATCACTACAGAAGTAGGATTGCCCCACCTTCCTTCCGAGGAGTGGCTGGTGGGTTTGAACTGCCAGCCTTCTGGTTAGCAGTCAAGTGCTTTAGCCAATATGCTACCAGAGCTCCTAAATTTTAATAATAGTTGTATTAAATCTTCTTCTTTGTAGGTGTATGGTTATTTTCCTATTACTGACAGCATTGTACTTCAGGATAGATCTCAAAGTGTTCTTTTTGACAATGAATGCAATCATTCCTCTTTAATTTGTCATTCATGGAATATTAGACCATATAATTTTCTCATTGAAAATGGCCGGTATCATTCCATTTCAGCTCAGTAATGCTAGATTACCAACCTTTGTGTGTTCCATTTCATTTTTACAATTTCCAATTTTCCTAGATTTATACTTTGTACATCCAGTTATTAATAGATGTTTGCAGTTTTTTTTTTTTTTTTCCTCATTTTGAGTCATGCCACATCAGCATATGAATTTTATTCCATCCATGTCATTAAGGTTGATTCTACTTTGAGGAGGCAGAACTTCTCCAGTTGTATTTTGAGTGTCTTCCAATTTGAGATGTTCTTCTGCTGCATTGCATCAGACAATCTTTCATCGCTATTCATAAGTTTTTTCAAGTACTGAATCAGACATTGTTTCACCGCTATTCATAAGGTTGTCAGTGGCCAGTTTTTTTAGAATAGATAACTAGATCCTTCTCTATATCCTGCCTTAGTCTGTCTGAAAGCTGTCCACCATGAGTGATCCTGCTGGTATTTGAAATTCTGGTGATATAGCTTCCAGCATCATAACAACACACAACTACTGCCGTACCAGACAGACTGACAGATGAGTGACAGATGACTCTATCTAAGTACCCTATATTGGATTTTCTTTGCACTCTGGCAAGTCTTAACATGAACTATTCCCTCCTCTTTGTGAGCATCAGGGATTATCTACTTCCTCCTTTCTTGTGTTTCTTCATTAGCTTTGGTAGTTTCCTCAACTGCATGCAGAGATTCAAAAAGACACTTCTTTAGTTCTCTAGAGCTCCCTCTTTATGCAACTTCCTTTCTCTGGCTTATAAAATCTAGTCGTCTCGGTCTCCTTGAGCCTTATACTCTATCTCCTTAATGAAGCAAGTTCACTCAGTTTTATGTAGCCCTCCCTCTCTAGCAACAATCCAGGAAACTCTCTCCAGAAAGTATACGAAGGCATTCACTCATAGAGCTTACCTTGTTTGTTTCCTTCTATCGTAGTTTATTGTTTTGCACTGCCTGTTGCCCAATGTCTGAATACCATTTTTTTTTTTTTTTTTTTACTGTATTTTGTCTGAATCTTTAGTTGTACAAGTCACAGGAATAAATCCAGTTCTGTTTTTTTTTTTTTTTACTGTATTTTAAATTATGGCCAAATTGTACAAGTCACAGGAATAAATCCAGTTCTGTTTTTTTTTTTTTTTTTCTTTTTTTAAATTATGGCCAAAGACAGAATCTCATATTTCTGAGTTCTATTTCTTTTGAGATTTAATCCTATCTTATTCCATGAGGACAGTTGCATCACTGTCTCAGTGCCAGTGAATAAATAGAATGATTGAAATACATTAGTTAAATGTACAATTTCTGTAGCATATGAGTATATTTGTGTAACCTGACTTGGAATTATTTCATAGAAGCTGGAATGCTTTCTAAGTCATTATGAGACTATCCATTTATCTGCTTTCAGATTGTCTGATCAAGATGACACTGTATTTCGAAGCATTTACTCAAATATAAAAACATGTCGGAGTCTCAGAATCAGCTAAGGTTTATTCATTCTAAGTATATTTACCTATACCTAATTTATATTCCTTTATATTCTTTACAGAAGCAGTTCATTTGGGAAAGCATATCTATTCACATACGCCTCTAAAATCATCAAGTATTTTGGACTCAATTGATATTTCCATTCAAAATGAATTTATTCTTTTGGCAAATGCAATGATCTGTTTTATTCTCATATTACTTGACTTTTCTGAAGCAATTTGCATTGTCACAACCACTGATTGACTTCCTTTTCTTTCAAAGGTATCACTCTTTCTGATATTTGGGTTACCACTTTGATAATTTATTCTTTATCTCTTTCTTTGACCATTTCTTTAAATTATTATTTAACTTTTTATTGACATAAAATACAGGAAAATGCATATATTATTGTGTTCAACTCAAAGAAATATTCATTAGCTGAACACCCCAGTGTACCCAGCTAGAACTAAGATCTAGAAAAAGATCATAGCCAGTGGCCTAGATGACTCTTCATTCCCCCTTCAAGTCTCTGTAATAAATATTATCCTCTTAACATCATAGATCAGTTTTTCCTACTGTTTTATTTAAATGGGATAATGTAATAAAGTAAATACTCTTTTTGTATCTGTTTCCTTTCTTTTAACTAATTATAGTTATATAATTCATATATTTTATTGTAATTGTAGATCTCACATTCATATTGTTATATAGTGTTTCAGATATTTAGTTGTTACTATTTGAGTCTTGAAAATAGTGCTTCTATAAATATCCCAGTATGTATTTTGGTACCAGTACCATGACTTATTCAAATTTGCATCTCTGGAAACTTACATGAAGCCTACTCTGTAGTAGGTGCTCAATAAACATTGTTGTATAGATGATTGTGTCACTACTTACTGAAAAGTTTGCCACACATCACTTCTTTTCACCCTGTCATATTGTAGTTTTCAAAAACACAATATTGACTTATTTTCTTTTGAGTGTATTATCCTTCTTTATGTTTGTCACTGAAGGCTTGGTTGTACCATCTGTTTAACACTATAAAATATGGAGAATTCTGTAACTGAAGGAGCATTTCCCCAATGTCTCTTCCTTTAACTCTCTCAGTGTTGGCTCCCTAGGATTTTATACCCAGAATTTCAAAGCAAGATGATTCCAAATGTTTTGTTTAGCATTCTATTACTAAACTGTAATAATTTCTAAGGAACTTACACACACACAGACACATACACACACACAAATTCACATTAAGATCACCTGTGCCCTTACTAGGGTGCTCTGTGGCATAGTGCCTAAGGCATTTGATAGCTAACCAGAAGACTGGCAATTCAAACCCACCAGCTACTCCCAGGAAGGAAGATTAGGCAATCTTCTTCCTTAATGATACTGCCTTGGAAACCCAAGGAGGGGTCGCTGTGAGTTGGATCCAGCTCGACAGCACTAAGTTTTAGTGCCCTTACTAAAGGGAGCAATTATTTATATTGAAAAAGTATGAGGCACTCCATAAAATGAAGTGCTGTTATTTAGGCAGATGGATTATCCCTTTGACGGAAGAAACAAAACCTGTTGGAATACAGTTTTGGTTTGATTATAATGCTAAACTCATTGGTGTGAAGTAGAATGAATAATGTGAATTACCTTTAGAAAAATTAAGAAGTGACAGTAAGCCCCTGGTATCACTTATCCCTTTAACTACTAGGTTTAGAAATTTATTTTTCATTTTTCTTTCAGTAATTTAAATAATTTCACATGATGGCTTTTGGAATGTAGTTTACAATAAGGAACTATATACTTAATTAAATACTATTTCTTATTATGCATTTATATTTTCAAGACCTGCTATTCTTATTGAGGCTACTTTTAGGATGTTGTTGTTGTTGTTGTTATGTGCCATCGAGTCAAACCCGACTCATAGCGACCCCTCCTTGGGTTTCCGAGGCAGTATCACTACGGAAGTAGGATTGCCCAACCTTCCTTCCGAGGATATAAGGGACTAAATTCAAATATGACCAAGTTTTATTTATTCAGATACAGTACACAGAAGAGTAATGTGGAAAGAAATGTATTGGGTGTAATTAATTAGTCCCAAAGAATCACAGTTACCTCAGCTGTTCACCAAAAGGTTAGAGGTTCAAGTCTACCCAAAGGTACCTCGAAAGAAATTTCTAGTAATCTTTTGGAGAAAAGCAATCATGAAGTACACTTCTACTGTACCACACAGGGAGTACCCATGGGTTGGAACTGACTCCATAGCAACTAGTTACTAGTTTTTGGTTATTCTCAGAAGATACACCTATGAAAATGTAAGGAAAGTAGGATTGGGTAGAGAGAGGAACTGACTTGCAATGTAGTTTCAATAGAGACCTCACTTAGCTGTGATGATCTTCAGAGTAGTTCCAAGTTAAGGGGAAGGGGCCCTTGTATCCACCATTGACCAGCCACTCAGGGTCAAGTGGTTTTTTAACAGTATGGTTAAGGTAATATTAGATTCTTAGAAAATTCAAATGTCAAGTCACAATGCAACTAGCAATATTTTTATTTGATTTGAAAATCAAGATGTTTAACTATTAACTATGTTTGTGATCTGAATTGATTTTTTTTGTTTAGTAATGAATGCTTTAGTTATGGGTCAGGAGTGAAAACTAAAATGGTAGCTACATAATAAACATCCGTGCCTTTCTTCTTATTGAATAAGATCTATCATTCTTATAAAATTATTTTCCCCCCACTGTCCTTTGACAAATGGCATTCAGTCTGTTTCCCAGCTCAGATATAGTCTGCACTGACACAGGTGGGCAAACCCTGGGTCACTTCTAGTGATCTGGATCTAGAAAAGGAAAACGTGTTTCTACAAAGACAGACGGAGGGTACTAAGTCTCACACACAGCTCTGTCAAGTTCTGACTTTATAGAATAAACAGTCCTATAGTGAAGCTAATATATTGGTGTGGAAATGGTATCACCTGTATTTTATGAGTTTAGAGTAAAATTTAATTTGATTTGTGAAATTTCATAGAATGGTAGAGTGTACAGAATTGAAGGAACATTGACGACTATCTGGTTATTAGTAAAATTCTTCCTTTGCCTTCCAGTCCTACTTTTCCATTATTAGGATGCTTAGTGTTTAAGAACTGGTCACATACCAGTGAATTTCTCAAACAGAGAGTGGGGGGGGGCGGGAAGCAAATCAGTTGCCCTTGAGTCAACCGCAACTCATGGTGACACCATGTGTTTATGCACTACATAAATTTTTCATTGGCTGTGACTTTTCAGAAGTAGATTACTGGGCCTTTCTTCTGAAGTTTCTCTGGGTGGATTTGAACCACTAACTTTTGGTTACTAACCTAGCATTTAACTGTTTGTACAGTCAGGGATTCCTTTTTAACCAGAAATAGGATTAAAATCCACCACTTGTCTGTGCATTTGTTGTGTGATACTAGAAGCTGTGCCACAAGTATTTCAAATACCAGCAGGATCATCCATGGTGGATAGATACCAGAGTAGGAGGAAGGTCCAGGAGGTCTACTTCTGAAAAAAAAAAATGGCAAGAGGAAACCTTATGGATACCAGCACTATATGTATGTATGTGTGTGTATATATATATATGTATATATAGACATATATATGGGAGCTCTGGTGGCATAGTGCCTAAGACATTTGACTACTAACCCACCAGCCACTCCTTGGGAGGATGACTGGGCAATCTACTTCCATAGAGATACTGTCTCAGAAACCGAAGTAGGGGTCGCTATGAGTCAGATTCAACTCGACAGCAGTGAGTTTCTTTTTCTTTTCTTTTTTTTTTCTGGTTATACATGTACACACACATATATATGTGTATGTATACACACACACACATACATGCATATATGGTTGGAAGACAGACAAAATGTAACTGGGGAAAAGTTTTATCCTCAAAGTAGAGTCAATCTTAATGATATGAATGGAATAAAGCTTTTGGGACCTTCATTTTCTGATGTGGCATGAGTCAAAATGAGAAGAAACATCTGCAAACATCCACTAATAATCAGAATGTAAAATATAAAAAGTATGAATCAAGGAAAATTGGAAGTTTTCAAAATGAAATGGAATACTTGAAAATAGATGTCCTAGGAATTAATGAGCTGAAATTGGTTGGTATTGGTCATTTTGAATCAGACAATCATATGGTCTTCTATGCTGGTAACGACAATTGAAAAAGAAGCTATCACATTCATTGTCAAAAAGAACATTTCAAGATCTATCCTGAAGTACAATGCTGTCAGTGATAGGATAATATACATATGCCTACAAGGAAGACCAGTTAATATGACTGTTATTTATATACCAACCACTGATGCCAAAAATAAAGAACTTGAAGATTTTTACTAACTTCTGCAGTCTAAAATTGATCATGCATATAGTCAAGATGCATTGATAGTTACTGGTGATTGGAATTGGAAAATTGGAAACAAAGAAGAAAGATCAGTAGTTGGAAAACATGACCATGGTGATAGAAACAATGCTGGAGATCATGATACGATTTTGTAAGATCAAAAACTTAGTCATTGTAAATATCTTTTTCAACAAGATAAGCAGTGACTATATATGCAGGATTCACCAGATAAGGTACATAGGAATCAAATCGTCTACATCTGTGGAAAGAGACAATGGAGAATCAGTATCATCAGTCAGAACAAGTTCAGGGGTCAACTGTGGAACAGGTTATCAATTACTCATATTCAAGCTTTATGACTGAAGAAGTTCATATGACCAAAGACCAGATGAGTTGTGGTATAACATCAAAGACATCATACATGAAGAAAGCAAGAGGCCATTGGAAAGGCAGAAGAGAAAAAAAATGAAAATGAATGACAAAAGAGATGGAAACTTGCTGTTTAAAGAAAAGTAGGTATAAAGTAAATGAAAGAAATAATGAAATGAAAGAGCTGAACAGAACATTTCAAAGGGAAGTTCAGGAAGACAAAGTATTATAATGAAATGTGCAGAGACCTAGTGTTAGAAAACCAAAAGGGGAGAACATTCTTAAAAATTCTCAAGCTGAAAGAAACTAAATAGAAAATTCAAGCCTCAAGTTGGAATATTGAAGGATTCTATAGAAAGAATATTAAAAGATTCAGGAAGCATCAAAAGATGGAAGGGATACACAGAGTCACCATGTCAAAAAGAATCAATTGACATTTAGTCATTTCAGGAGCTAGCATACAGTCAAGAACAAGTGGTACTAGACAGATCAAGATAGCAGCTTAGTTAGATACACTATGCTGTCCCTCTACAGCAAAAGCCTGAGAAACCAAGTGAAACCAATGAAGATGACAATCCTGGAACCCAGAACAACAAATGGAAGGATAAATAATTAGATGAAACACCAATGGGAGGGTGCTGAATGAAAATGGCAAAGGCGGAGAAATACGGAGTGGAGGTATCTTGCCAGCCAGCCCAGCACAGAATGGCCATCTTGAGACAAAGTCAGAGATGAGCCTGGATGAGGAATATGGGAAGACAAGTTCACTGAATTCCTAATAGGAGACAGAGAAGCTATGTAATCATATCTGGAGTGAAGCAAGGTGAGCAAGAGTGGAACCAGATTTAAGGAGGGAAAGTACAAGAAAAAGGGCAAGAGCTACAGGGATCTTGGCACCCACAGAGTAGGTAGGGAGGAAAGATCCAGAGGTAGGACTTCTCATTAGCAATGATCCCTGACCATTAGGGTGAGTGGCATGCATGGAGTAAGAGATCCATAGAATTCCAGCAGAACCCATTTGACTGTATTCAATTTAGTCTCCTCCTCCTTTCACTGCAGCCAATGGATAGTGACCAGACACCTATGCCCAGTGACCAAAGGAGAACACTCCCCCTCTCTCTGACCCCCTAGTTATTAGAGGCATGAACCTCCCCCATTCCTGCTGTCTAGCCACTGGAAATGTGGTATGTGTCCTCATTCTCCTAAGTGCCATCTGTGCCCCTGGTCACCTACCACACCTCTTCTGCCTGCAACTCCTCCCACCCAGTTAGTGGCAGACAACCTCCATTCCCAGGGGACCACCATACCCCCTACCTGCCACCCTGCCTACCTGGTAAGCAGCAAAGAATTACTTCACCCCTGATCACCTACCACATTCCCACCTACCATTCCACCAACCTATGTGAGGCAGAGAGTACTCTCATATCCCTAGTCACCAGCTATACCCCCTTTCTGCTGCCCTGTCAACCCAGTGAGTGGCAGAAAGTTCCCATGCCCTCAGTTACCACACCTATCTTTACCTACTGCCCTGCCCACCCAGTAAGTGGCATTGAACACTCTTGCACCATTGGTTGTCCACCATATATCCCTGCCTGCCTCAACACCCAATGGATATTTCCGGTGAGTTCATATGGTTGTCTCCACCGCCCCCCCAACCTCCCACAGGCTGCCCCACCCACTGGTGAGTGTCATCGCACATTCCTATGCCACTAGACCTATGATAGGCAATGATCTACACCAGCCCCAAATGTCCCCAGGTGCCTAGCACAGCTGGTGAACACCAGCACACACTAACCCTGCCTGCCACTACCCCACCCACCTGATGATAGGTGGTGAGTGCTTCTATGCCTGACCAGTGATCAGCAGAGCACACCTGCTCTGTCTTCACTGATAATTCAAAACAGAATTCAAAACTAAATGAACAAGCATACAGTCAATAAATAAATGCATAATTAAATAAAATAATACCTTATTGTCCCAGAGACAAAAGATAGTAACAAATAATATGAAAAAAAAAAAAAAAAGATGGCTCAAAGAAATGAGGAAAATAAAGGGAACGAAAACCTTCCAGAGGAAGAAACAGTATAATTACCTGAGTAGTTTAAAAGACTTATCTTTAAATTAAAATTTAAAGTAATTTAAAAGACTTATATTTAAGATCTTCAAATGAAGAAAGACATAGAAACCCCCCCCCAAAAAAAATGATAGATTCAACTAGACAATTAGAAACCATACAAAACAAAAACTAAAAATTTAGAAGCTTAACAATAAAATATCAGAAATAGATAATTCAAGAGAAGGGCACAGATATAAAATTGATCCAGTACAAGATAGAATCAGTGAAATAAATAGAGGACAAATTCCTTGATTCTAATTTGTTTGAGGAAAAATCAAAAAGAATGAAGAAAAATGAGATAAAGCCTGAGAGTTTTCTGAGATACCATCAACAGGAATAATTTATGCATAATAGGAATTCCAGAAAAGAACGGGAAGTACAGAGAGCATTTTTGAAAATATATTGGCTGAAAATGTCCCAAATATCATGAAAGACAACAAGGTTCCAATCCAAGAAGCTCAATGAACCCCGTACAAGATAAAAGCCCCCCAAAAGTCACCAAGACATATCACAGTCAACTTTCCAAAACCAAAGGTAAAGAAAGGATTCTGAGAGCAGCTCATGAAAAATAAAATATCACTTACAAAGGGGCACCAATAAGAACAAGAGCCAATTTCTTGTCAGAACTGTGTACCAAGATGGCACTGGGTGACATATATAAAATTCTGAAGGAAAAGAATTGTCAAGCAAGAATCATATATCCAGAAAAATTGTCTTTCAAAAACAATGATAAAACTACAATATTCTTAGATAAGCAGAAACTAAGGGCATTTCTAAAATCCATTTTAGCTTTAAAAGAATCATTAAAGGGAGTCTTTCAGATAGAGAACCAACGTTAGACAACAACCTGAGATAAAGAGACATGACAGCATCACTCAGATACCAAGCCAGATGAAGACTTCACAAAAGCGAAATAGAGCTAAAAAAATGACTCTGGGAACCAGAGGCATTGAGCTACAAATGATGACAACTTCAAAACAAAAAGGGGGAATAAGCAATGTTGTTATAGAACTTCCATATGGAAGGAAGTCAAGGTAATTAGAAGATATAACAGACTGCTTTAATTTTAGGAGAATTAAAGTAAGCTTCTGGGTAACACAAAGAAAAGTAATACATGTACTCACCAAAATGAAGAAGAAAACCAACAAAACTTAACAAACACAAAAACAACAATGTACGATAAGAAAAGAAAATCCATATACAAAAAGAACTCAGCATAGAAAATTAAGAGAAATAAAGAAACTGTTAACACTACAAAAAAAAAGCACATCAAAATGTCAACAATGTATCTATTTCTATCATTAATCACACTGAATGAAAATGGATTAAATGCACCAGTCAGAGAGAGTGACAGAATTGATAAAAATCATAACCCTATCAATATATTGCCTAGAAGAGACATGCCTTAGCACAGTCATAAGCAGGTTAAAAACCAAAGGATGGAGAAATATACCAAGCAAACAGTAGTCAAAAAAGAACAGGGGTAGCAATAATAATGTCTGAAAAAAAAAGACTTTATGTCAAAATCCATTATAAGAGACAAGGCATTCTATGATAATTAAAAGGTCAATCCACAAAGAAGGCACATCAATAAATATTTATTCATCCAATTATAGAGCTCCAAAATGCACAAAACAAACTCTAGCAGAATTGAAAAAGAAATAGAGTTCTAAAATATTAGTAGGTGACTTTAACACACCACTTTTAATGACAGACAGGACAAGTAGAAAGAAACTAAAAAAAAGATGTAGAAGATCTAAGCACTCATCTAACTTGACCTCATAGACATGTACAGAACACACCACCCAACAGCAGCACAATATACATTCTTATCCAAAACATGTGTATCATTCTCCACACTAGACCATACTCTAGGCCACAGAGCAAAGCTCAATTAAAAAACAAACAAAAAAAACTAACACTGATACAGTACAAAGCGTCTTCTTTGAGCATAATGCTTTTAAATTCGAGATCAATAATAAAGAGTAAAGAAAAAAGTTAAATAAATGGGAATGGAATAACACCCTAAAAACTACTGAGTCATAGAAAAAATTAAAAATGAAATAATGAAAAAATTCTTAGACTCAAATGAGAATGAAGAGACAATTTACCCAAATCTCTGGGACACAACAAAAGCAATGCTCAGAGGAAAACTTATAGCAATAAATCTTACCCCTGCAAAAACGGCACTGATTGGAAAAGCAGAAAACAACAAATGTTGAGACTGTGGGTAGACTGGAACTCTTATACACTGCTGGTGGGATTGTAAAATGGTACAACCACTATGGGAAACAGTATGGTGCTTCCTCAAAAAGCTAGAATTAGAAATACCATATGATCCAACAACCCCACTCCTAGGTATATGTCCTTGAGAAATGAAAGCCATGACAAGAGTAGATGTATGTACACCCAAGTTCATTACAGCATTATTCAGAATAGCAAAAACACAGACACAACTACTAAGTGTCTATGAATGGATAAAAAAAAATGTAATACATACATAAAATGGAATACTGAGCAATGATAACAAATGATAAGTCCATGAAATATAACAGCTCTGGTAGCATAGTGCCTAAGGCACTTGACTGCTAACCAGAAGGCTGGTAGTTCAAACCCACTAGCCACTCCTTGGAAGGAAGGTTGGGCAATCTACTTCCATAGTGATACTGCCTTGGAAACCCAAGGAGGGGTCGCTATGAATCAGGGCCAACTCGATGGCATATAACAACAACAACAACAACAACAACAACAATGAATCTGGAGGACATTATACTGAGTGAAATAAGCCAAGCACAAAAAGACAAATATTATGACACCACTTTTATAAATGGTCAAGAACAGACTTACACACAGAAAGTAACATTCTTTGATGGTTACCGGGGGTGGGAGGGGGAGGGAAGGAGAAACACTCTATCTAGTTGACGTGTTAATTCTAGTAAAGGGAAAGGCAAAATACAAATGAGAGAAGTCAGCACAATGTGACCAAGGTGAATGAAGACACTGAGAAGTATGCAAGAATAAAGGACAACTATGGTCAATGCTATAACATCTACAATTCTGCAACAAGAGTAATAGCAACCAAAAATTTGTGACAGTTTCATAGGTAGATATGTATTTGAACATATTATCAGGAGGGAACAGTCCTTGGAATGACATCATGGTTGGCAAAGTACAAGGTGAGGGAAAAAGAGGAAGATCCTGAATGGGATAGACTGAAACAGTGGCTAGAATTTTGGGTTGGTCCCTGGCAAGGATTGTGAGGATGGTACACAGCCTGGCAGCATTTCATTTTGTTGTAATAGGATTGCTATGAGTTGGAACTGACTCAGTGGCCTCTAAAAACAAGATGCTAAAATTCACATCTTGTTCCATAATATAAATCATCCACAAACATATACCATTCATAACATTATAACAGTGCTTCCTAATGAAGTTTGTTTTTGTTTTGTTTTTTTTTTCCCTGGGCAAGGTTAGGTCAGGAAATTTATCATGCTCTCATCCCACCTGTACACCAAAGTTCTTTTAATATACTTACAGAAATTAGGCAAAGATCCAAGTTGTGCAATGTACTATCTAAAGTATGTTTGAGCAAGGGAAGAGTCTTTGCTGATGTTAGGGTAATAGATTTTTTGAGTTTTCCTGAATTGAGGTCTCCATTCCACTTAACCACAGGAGTTAGTTCCCTAGTTTAACTCTGAATCAACACATGTCCCAACACTGCACTGTATTTATACTGATAAACTTACTACAACCCAGGCTTTTGGTATTGGTAATATTTCCACTTTATGTGGCACCAGTGTAGACTGAAATCAATTGCTCTTTTCAACCTAACAACCAGAATGACCCTTGACTCTCACCTCACTTGTGGGCCTTTCAGGTAGATGGAAGCTGCCAGTCTCCTGAAGGAAGTGTTGGCCTTGCTATATGTGATCTTCCACGTTGCTGTGTTGACCATTATTGGACAAGGTACTTCTTGAGATGCACAGATTGAGAACACTTTTTGATGTTTCTCCACAGTCCAGGAAAAAGGGAGGTTTTTTTTCAGGGGACCAGGTGGTTCAAACCACCGGACACTCCTCAGAAGGAAGGTTGGGCAATCTATTTCTGTAGTGATATTGCTGTTGTTGTTACGTGCTGTTGAGTTGGACCCGACTCATAGCGAGTCGGTTTCTGAGGCAGTATCACTATGGAAGTAGATTGCTTAACCTTACTTCAGAGGAGTGGCTGGTGCGTTTGAACCACAGCCTTTTGGTTAGCAGTCAAATGCCTTAGGCACTATGCCACCAGAGCTCCCTTGGAAATAGGGACCGACTCAACAGCAGTGAGGTTTTTTTTTTTTTTTTTTTTTTTAATATCCTATCTGGGAGCAAACTCTCCTCTTAACAGGGAAAGAGCCAGGCTTTACTGACATCCCTCTATGCCAAGCCATCTGCTAGGAACTTTCATACACACTTACCTTTCTTCTTCCATAAGCCTTCTGTTCCTAAGCTATCAGGAGTCCAAATAGATTTAAATATATTTGAAGTTTAATATTTAAATATATTTGAAGTTTAATATTCAAATATATTTGAATATCCAAATTCAAATATATTTAAAACATAACTAATTTTTGTAGGGGGGAAGGAGAACTATTCCAAAAGGTTAAAATCTCTCCAATGGAGTTTTGCCATATCACATTATTTGAGATGGGAAAATGAATAAATTATGACAATTATTTTAACAACTAACATCTACTGAGGACCTACCACATAGTAGGCAGTAAGCTTTTTAAGTGTTATTAATACATTTAGTATTTAAAAATTTCACAAGAGAAATTTCAAAGTGTTTCTGTTCTTGTTGTAGATAGGTACTGTCAAGTTGATCCTAATTTACAGCAACCCCATGTGTTACAGGGTAGACTATGCCCCATAGGGTCTTCTAGGCTATATCCTTTATGGAAGCAGATCATCAGGTCTTTCTCTTCTGGTGCCACTAGATAGGTTTGAATTGCCAGCCTTTCGATTATCAGCCAAGTGCTTAAACACTGTGTCACCAGGGTTCCTTCAAGGTGCTTATACAATATATAAATGCTCACTTATTACACAAAAATGTTTATTTATAAAACAAACTACATATAGTCACTGTCCATATTCAGTGGACCCTCACATAACAATACCATAAAAGTTTTAGTTGCACCCTTATGTACTTCAACTTCAAAATTTTCTGTACACAGTATTCCCATATTTAATAAATTCCAGATTTAATATTACCTTTTATCTTGGTGTGAGAAAGTCAGGACATTGTCCTCATAGGGCTTACATTGTTCCTCCATGGGAAGGAAGACAATAAAAAAAATTAAAATACATAATGTAAACTTCAGTCATCGTCAGTACTATGGACAAGTAACAGGAAAACCATGGGGCTAAGAAGTGATCTATTAAAACTTAAGGTCCAAATAACTTATTAGTTTGTGTACAAAATAAGAAATTAGGATGGGCCTTCATGTTCCATTACCAGCCTCTCTTTCAATTTTGAGAAATTTTGAATTATTCACTTTAAGTAAAGCTTCTAGGACTACCTGGGTGGCACAAATGGTTAAGCACTCAGCTAGCACAGGTTGGTGGTTCAAATTCACCTAAGGTGCCTTGGAGGAAAGACCTGTTGATCAGCTTCCAAAAGATCACAGGCATTTAAAACCCTATGATTCACAGTTCTACTCTGACACATGTGTGGCCACCATGAGCTGGAATTGATTTGATAGCAATGGTTTTGTTTTGTTTTAGCACACCTTCTTGTGAGTATTGCTCAAAAATGACCTTCTGAGGTCAGACTGATTGAACTGCAAGTTTAGAAGGCATGTTTTATTTACCAACTCTTCTCTTGTCTTTGCAGTTTTCAGTGAAGACCTACACTCCAGCCTCTACTTTGTCAATGCATCTCTGCAAGAGGTAGTATTTGCGAGCACCTCGGGGACCCTGGTGCCCTGCCCTGCTGCAGGCATCCCTCCTGTGACTCTCAGATGGTACCTAGCGACGGGCGAGGAGATCTACGATGTCCCCGGGATCCGCCACGTCCACCCCAACGGCACTCTCCAAATTTTCCCCTTCCCTCCTTCAAGCTTTAGTACCTTAATCCATGATAATACTTATTATTGCACAGCTGAAAATCCTTCAGGGAAAATTAGAAGTCAGGATGTCCACATCAAGGCTGGTGAGTACAGCTCCTTGAGATTTATTGCCTCTCTGCCCACTTGGGTAGGACAGAGTGGGCAATGATAAATATTAAAATACCATCACAGCTGAGCGTCAATGAAAACTCTGTCATATCAGCTCATCTTGACACTGCTGATGAGCTCTTTAAGATTTCAGTGCATTGGACTAGATTTCAGAGCAACTTGATTGCTGGAACTAAAATTTAAAATCAGTGATATCATATTGGTATAGTCTAAACTATACCCAACCTTGTTATATTTTGACTAATTAATACTCTGACTCAGACTTTGAATGTCTCATATCTAGTGTATTTGTTTTTCTCTCTTATGGGGTCAGGCAGTAGAGGCATAGGAAGGAGAAAGAGAAGAAAACAGTAGAAAACTATTCAACTGGTGTAAAATCATTGCATAAATGCATATTGTAACTGAAACAGACCAGCCTAATATGCCTGTAAAAGGCACTTTTGACTGTGTAACATGTTACTGAAATGCGGTCAATGCATAAATCCTGAATCCATTATATTCCTTTTAACAACATACTGTATTTTTTTAGTCGTCATTATTGTAAATCAACCCAGGTCTATAGCTTGAGATACACAGACATCAAAGACTGTACCTGCAGACACATTGTGTCATTCTATAGACTTAACAAACCCCTGAAAACTTCATGGCTAGACTCCCGTTAGCACACAATGTTTTAATTTTTTTTTTTTTTTTTAAGTTTAGCCTATCAAGTTCTTGGATAGACTGATATAATATATTGGCAAAGCAAAGGGAATATGACTTTGATTGTTGCCTTATACACCAAGTAACTGGAAAAGCTTTGTAATATTTTCTGCAGCAAGTGAGGGGGAGGTAGTTGAAGACATTGTACCATGAGCAAAATACGAGGTGTTTCTAAATTACTGCATATGTTCTTTTGATGTAAGCAATCAAACATTAGACTGTGACTCACTCTGCTAGGTAGTCATTTTCCCAGTTATATTTTGATCTTCATGACAGGCTCATGAATTTCAAGGTCTGTACAAGAATGTATTTAAGAAAGAATAAGATTGACTTTAATCAAGAAATATGAAAAATTGATACCTTTGAATAATTAAAAAGGATACAACTTTTACTGGGAATTCTGAACCTGACAAATATCAAGACATAGTGAATACCTCTTACTTAGCTCTGTAAAATTTGTAATGTTGTGTTACAAAAGCATACTAATAACCTACAATGCACAACTTTAGAGAAACCTGGGACTTCATACAGCTATGCTTGTGAGTTAATCTACTGTTTATTTTAGGTTTTCTGACAGGCATAGAAATTAAATGATCACTTCTATTTTAACTGCCTTTTCTAAATTAGTCATAGAATTGTTTATTTTTTAAATGACACCAAAAGTTTTAGAGTTTTGGAAATTGCATCATCTTGTCTGGTATTTATGCTACACCCCTCTACTCCTTCTACATAGTTACACTATTGCTGTTTATGTGCTAGTATTCTCTTTGATGTGTAAAGCCCTACCAAAATGAGTCCAGTATACACAGGCATGTTTCAATTTAATCTCATAATAGTGAAAAGTGCATTGCTCCAGTAGAATTCCTGTTCTCATTTAACTCATACTATGAATGTATTGGGAGCTCCGGTAGCATAGTGGCTAAGGCACTTGACTGCTAACCAGAAGGCTGGCGGTTCAAACCCACCAGCCACTCCTTGGAAGGAAGGTTGGGCAATCCTACTTCCGTAGTGCTACTGCCTCGGAAACCCAAGGAGGGGTCGCTATGAGTCGGGGCCGACTCGATGGCAAACAACAACAACAACAACAACAAATGAATGTATTAGCTCTGGTGGCGAAATTCCTAAGGCATGTGACTGCTAACCAGAATGGTGGTGATTCAAACCCAGTCCTCAAAAGGAAGACTGGGCAATCTGCTTTAGTAGAGATACCCTCAGAAACCCAAGGATGGGTTGCTATGAGTTGGAACTGACTCGACTCTAGTGAGTTTAGTTTGGGTTTTGGTATGAATGTGTTGTTGTTGTTGTTGTTATGTGCCGTCGAGTCAAACCCAACTCATAGCGACCCCTCCTTGGGTTTCCGAGGCAGTATCACTACAGAAGTAGGATTGCCCAACTTTTCTTCCGAGGAGTAGCTGGTGGGTTTGAACTGCCAGCCGTCTGGTTAGCAGGCAAGTGTCTTAGCCACTATGCTACCAGAGCTTCCTGTATTAGGGTTGTAATAATCTTTTTGATTGCTTATTTGATGTTTGACAATCTTGTTTCACTATGTCTGTGTAGATGCTAATAGATGCCAGAGTAGTACTAGGTTGTGGTTCAAAGGGCAGATGAAGGAAGGTATATGCTACCCATTGACAACTTTAATATAGGTTTGAGTGGAATGAGTACTGACACACTCAGAGATTTTCCTGGAATAATCCATCAAGTGAAAATGCCTTTATACTCTCTTGTATGGCACCATAGGGGATACTTGTCCTTAAGGTGTGGTGACTTTGACCTAGGTCTGGATGCCAGCAATAGAAAGAAGGTTTACCCATCATTTCTCATTAGTATGAAATTCTGTTCTGCTCTAACAAAATACCCTCTTGCCCTTTCTAACATAAGGACTGAGATACAGAGGGACCATTTGAAGCAGTATGGCCCCTTCTCCATGCTATGTTTACTTCTTAGAAAACAGTCATCAGCTGTATGACTTTGGCCAAGTGAAGCTAATTTCAAGTTTTCTTCTTAGTAAACTGTGATTAATAACATTGGACTGGGAAGTCTCATTTATGGTCAAGATAGAATAGAGCAACATGGATTGACTTTACCTTTCTGAAACAACAAAAAACAAAATTAAAACAAACATAGACCAAATATATAAAATACAGTTTTCAAGACTGAACATCAGGCAGTGGAGAAAACTGATCCCTGAGAGTTTAGAGAATGAAAAAGTGAGCCCTGTGTTTGCTCCAGCCTATTGCCTTGGGAGAGTTTCCAGTAGGAAAGGGGGATTCAAATGGAGCCTGGAACACTCTGTGACTTGAAGAGACAGAGATGAGAGGCTGGGGAGACTGAAATAGCTGAGTGCATGGGGGAAAATATCATGAAGGAGGAAGCTGCATGGAGAGAAAACTCCAGAGATCTGTGGATGCTCCCTTCCACAGCATAGTTACTGAGCCACATGCTTGTGGAGGAGCTGAGATCAGGGAAAGAACCACCCCAGAGAATTAGTGGCAATACTGTCAGTGCTCACACAGGGTTGGGATTAGTGTCTCTTCCCATCATCCAGACTGGAAAACCTCAAATTTGATAGAGGATTAGATGCCGTTTTAGAACCCACCAAGTTGCCCCAAGGAGAAAAGCTTGACCATCTGCTTCTGTAAAGATCACAGCCATTGTAAACCCTGTAGAGCCAATTCTACTCTTGTAACACAAGAGATCGACATGAATCAGAATTGACTTGACAACAATGGACATATATAATAATTAGTCCTATACAAAATACTGCTGTGGTCTTGCCTAATAAATCTTAAAAGAAAAAAATAATTAAATTGTTTCCAAGTAACCTAACTGGATTCAACAAGGGAAAATTTACAATATCTGGTATCCAAACAAAGATTACCAGGCATGCAAAAAATCAGGAATATATGACTCATAATGAAGATATACATCAGTCACAAACAGTAAAAATTGACTCAGAATAAGTAGACAAGGAAAATAATGTAGTAATTAAATTTGTATTTCTTATGATAAAAAAATTTAAATAGACACATAGAAGATATAGTCAAGACCTGAGTTAAACTTGCAGTGATGAACACTACAATGTCTGAGACGAAATATTGTCTGAATAGGATTAAAGGCAGATTCAATTTTGCAGAAGGAAAGATTAGTGAATTTAAAGACATAGCAGTATAAACTACTGTGTCATTTAAATGTTTTTAAAACATTTAAAAATTTGAAAAAATAAAGATTTAAAAATGAAAAATAAGTTAAATGTGAAAAAATATAGAGTATCTTAACATACAAGTAATTAGAATTTCCAAAGGAAGAGATAGACCAAAAAAAAAAAAAAATGCTGAAGAAATAATGGCCGAAATTTTTCAAATATGATGAAAAATATAAATCCACAGATCCAAGAAGTTCAACTAATCCCAACCACAATACATGTGAAGAAAATTATAGCAGGGCATATCATAATCATGTTGCTCAAAACCAGTGATAAAGAGAAAATGTTAAAGGCAGCCAGAGAAAAAGGATATATTGCACACTGAGGAACAAAGGTAATGATGATGGCAAATTTCTCAGAAAAAAACAATGCAGTGAAGCAGTATCTTTGAAGTACTGAAAGAAAAATAATCTGTCAACCTGTAATTCTATACCCAGTGAAAATACTTTCCAAAACAAAGGTGAAAACTTTTTTTCAGACACAAGAAATCTGGATGAATTCATCAAGAGTAGATCCACTCTATAAGAAATACAGAAGTCCTTCAGTCAGAAGTAAAGTGATATTTGAATCTATCAAAAGGAAAGAAGGGCAATTGAAATGGTAACTACTTGGATGAATTATTGTACATATTATTACAATTTAATTAAATTTGAAATCACTAACTATAAGATGTCTGGAAAATACCCCAAATATTTGGACATTAAGTAACCCATATGTCAAAACTCAGAAGGAAAATTAGGAAGTATTTTATGCTATATGAAAATGAAAACACAATGTATCCGAATTTTGGGGAGGCCACTAAAGAAATCCGTGAGTAGGTATTATAGTAATGATGTTAACTTTCACCTTAAGAAATTAGAAAAAGAAGAGCAAATAAAACCGATGTAATCAAAAAAGAAATAATAAAGATCAGAGAGGAAATCAATAAATTAGACAACAGAGGAAACAATCTACAATATGGTTCTTCGAAAAAGTAAGTAAAATTGATAAACCTTCATGTAGACTGAACAAGAAAAAACAGAGAAGGCAAATTACCAATGTCAAAATTGAAAGAAGTGACATCACTACATAAACAGTGCCTAAGGCATCTGACAGGAGCTCTGGTAGCATAGTGCCTAAGGAACTTGACTGCTAGCCAGAAGGCTAGCGGTTCAAACCCACCGGTTACTCCTCAGAAGGAAGGTTGGGCAATCTACTTCCATAGTGATACTGCCTCGGGAGCCCAAGAAGGGGTCACTATGAGTTGGGTCTGATCGATTACACATAACAGCAACAACAACAACAAAACATCTGACAGCTAACCAGAGGCTTGGCAGTGGTTCAAACCCACCAGCCACTCCGTGGAAGCAAGACTGGGCAATCTGCTTCCATGAAGATTTAACACCTCAGAAACCCAATGGGGGGGGTCGCTATGATTCAGAATTGACTCAACAGCTGTTGTTGTTGTTAGGTGCCATCAAGTTGTCTCTGACTCATAGCAACCCTATGCACAGCAGAATGAAACAACACCTGGTACCATGCCAGCTCTGCGATCCCTGCTATACTTGAGCCCTTAGTGGCAGCCACTGTGTCAATCCATCTCATTGAGGGCCTCCCCCTCTTTTGTAGACCCTCCACCTTACCAACCATGACATCCTTCTCCAGGGAATGGTCCCTTCTGATGACATGACAAAGTAGGTAAGACAAAGTCTTGTCGTTCTCGCTTCCAAGGAGCATTCCGGCTACACTTCCTCCAGGACAGATTTTTTAGTTCTTTTAGCAGTCCATGGTACTTTCAGCATTCTTCTCCAGCACCACATCTCAAAAGCATCAATTCCTTTTTGGTCTTCTTTATTTGTTGTCCAGCTCTCACGTGCATGTGAGGTGAGTGAAAATATTATGGCACCTTTTTCCTCAACGAGACATCTTTGCTCCTCAGCACTTGAAAGAGGTCCTTTGCAGCTGACTTCCCCAGTGCTATACTTTGTCTGATGTCCTGACTGCTGCCTCCATTGACATCAATTGTAGAACCAAGCAATGTGAAGTCTTTGACAACTTCAATCTTTTTTCCATTCATCAAGATGCAGCTTATAGGTCCAGTTGTGAGAATTTTTGTTTTATTTATATTGAAATATAACCCATACTGGAGACTTCAATCTTCATCTGTAAGTGCCTCAAGTCATCCTCACTTTCAGCAAGCAAAGTTATGTCATCAGCATATCACAGGTTGTTAATGAGCCTTCCTCCAGTCCTGATGCTACATTCTTCTTTATATAGTCTAGCTTCTCAGATTTTTTGCTCAGCATATAGGTTGAATAAGTATGGTGAAAGGATACAACCCTGGCACACTCCCTTCCTGATTTTAAACAATGCAGTGTCCCTTTGTTCTGTTCAACCAACACCCTCCTGGTCTATGTACAGGTTCCTCATGAATACAGTTAAGTGTTCTGGAATACCTATTCTTCTCAATATCCACAATTTGTTATGATCCACACAATCAAATGCTTTTGCAAAATCAATAAAACACAAGTAAACATCTTTCTGGTATTCTTTGCTTTGAGCCAAGATCCATCTGACATCAGCAATGCTATCCCTCATTCCACATCCTCTTCTGAATCCAGCCTGCACCTCTGGAAGTTCTCTGTCAATATACTGCTGCAACCATTTTTGAATTATCTTCATTGAGATTTAACTTGTGGGCGATATTAATGATATTGTTCTACAATTTGCACATTCTGTGGGATCACCTCTCTTTCGAAGGGGCAAAAATATGGATCTCTTTCAGTCAGTTGGCCAAGTAGCTATCTTCCAAATCTATTGGCATAACCAAATGAGTGCCTCCAGTGGTGCATCTGTTTGTTGAAATATCTCAATGTGTATCCCGTCAAGTCCTGGAGCCTTGTTTTTCACCAATTCCTTCAGCACAGCTTCAGTTTCCCTCTTCAGTACCATTGGTTCTTAATCATATACCATCTCCTGAAATGGATGAACATCAAACACAGTGACTCTGTGTATTCATTCCATCTTCTTTTGATACTTCCTGCATCATTCAATATTTTGCCCATAGAATCTTTCAATATTGCAACTTGAGGCTTAAATTTTTTCCTCAGTTCTTTCAGCTTGAGAAATGTTGAGCATGTTTTTCCCCTTTGGTTTTCTAACACCAGGTCTTTTCACATTTCATTATACTAATTGGCTTTGTCTGTTCGAGCTTCTCTTTGAAATCTTCTGTTCAGCTCTTTTATCTCATGATTTCTTCTATTTGCTTTAGCTACTCTCCATTAAGGGCAAGTTTCAGAGTCTCTTTGGACATCCATTTTTGTCTTTTCTTCTTTTCTCATCTTTTTAGTGACCTCTTACTTTCTTCATGGATGATGTTCTTGATGCCATCCCACAATTCTTCTGGTTTTTGGTCATTGGTTTTCAATGCATCAAATCTATTCTTGAGATGGTCTCTAAATTAAGGAGGGATATATTTAAGGTCATATTTTGGCTCTTGTGGACTTGTTTTAATTGTCTTCAACTTCAAGTTGAACTTTCATATGAGTAGTTGGTGGTCTGTTCCACAATTGGTTCCTGACCTGCTTTTGCCTGAAGATATTGAGCTTTCCCATCCCCTCTTGCCACAGATGTAGTCAGTCTGATTCCTGTGTACTCCATCTGGTGAAGTTCATGTGTATAGCCGTCGTTTGTATTGTTGAAAAAAGGTATTTGCAATGATTAAGTTGTTGGTCTTGCACAATTCCATCATGCGATCTCCATTATTTCTGTCACCAAGGCCAAATTTTCCAACTACCACTGATTCTTTGTTTCCAGCTTTTGCATTCCAGTCACCAGTGATAATCAACACATCTTGATTTCATGTTTGGTCAATTTCAGACTGCAGAAGTTGATGAAAATCTTCCATTTCCTCATCTTTGGCTTCGGTGGTTGGTGCATAAATTTGAATAATAGTCATATTAATTGGTCTTCCTTGTAGGTGTATGGATATTATCCTATCACTGACAGCATTGTACTTCAGGACAGATCTCGAAATATCTTTTGTGATGTTGAATGTCATGCCATTCTTCTTCAAATTGTCATTCCCGGCATAGTAGATCATATGGTTATCTGATTCAAAATGGCCTAAACCAGTCCATTTCAGCTCACAGATGCCTAAGGATATCAATCTTTATGCGTTCCATTTCATTTTTTACAACTTCCAATTTTCCTAGATTCATACTTCATACATTCCATTTTCCAATTATTAGTGGATGTTTGCAGCTGTTTCTCCTCAATTTGAGTCATGCCATGTCAGCAAATGGAGGTCTTGAAAGCTTTACTTTATCCATACCAGTAAGGTTGGTCCTACTTTTATGATGCAGCTCTCTCCCAGTCATATTTTGAAAGCCTTCTGACCTAAGGGGCTTGTTTTCCTGCACTGTATCAGACAGTATTTCCAGGCTATTCATAAAGTTGCACAGTATTGTATCACACAGTGTTTCTCTTCTATTCATAAGGTTTTCCCTGGCCAGTTGTTTGAGAAATGGATGGCCTCTTCCTTCTTAGTCTGTCTCAGTCTGTAAACTTCATTGAAGCCTCAAGCCTCACAGCAACATGCAAGCCACAATAGTGTGACAAACTGACAGACAAGTTTGTCTCTCTGAGCTGTTTGAAACCTCTCTTCCCTCCCCTTACTTGGATCCCTGGCACTGCTGTGCTCTGTCATCCCCTCTGGCTTTTCTTTCCTCCACTTTCGTGGCTGGTGGGAGTGGGGCCTGGGTCCCTCCCCTTACCTGGATCCCTGGCTGTTGCTCTGTCCATTATCCAGTATGGATTAACTCGACACCAGTGGGTACATAAAATATAGATATTAAAATAATAAGGGAATATTAGGAACAAGTGTGTACCAATTCAACAACTTAGATGAAAAGTAGAGATTCCTTGAAAGACATACACTACCCAAATCTTATGTCTATTAGTTGGTTGTACTGTGGTGAGTTGAATATGATTCTGAGGGATATGCCACTGATATTTTAAATAGCAGCATGGGTACCCAGAGCTTCCAGACTAAGAGAATAGGAAGAAAAATCTGGTGATTTAGTTCCAAAAATTAGCCAATAATAACACTATCAATGACAGAATATTGTCCGAGATTTCAACTCACTTGCTTTGGATGTTTCATCAGGAGGGATCAATTGCTGGGAAGGACATCATACTTAGTAAAGTGGAGGGCCAATGAAGGTGAGGGAAGCATTTTGTAGCCACTGTGTCAGTATAGCTCATTGAAGGTCTCCCTCTTTTTTGCTGACTCTCCACTTTACTAAGCATGATGTCCTTCTCCAGCAGTTGGTTCCTCCTGTTGACATGTACAAAGTATGTGAAATGAAGTGTCACCATCCTTGCTTCTGAGGATCATTCAGAATATACTTCCTCCAAAAATGATTTGTTAGTTCTTCTAGTAGTTCGTGGTATATTCCATATTCTTTGCCAACACGACAATTCAAATGTGTCAATTCTTCCTTTTTCTTCCTTTTTAATTGTTCAGGTTTGATATACTTGTGAGGTGATTGAAAATGCCATGGCTTGTATCAGGTACACCTTAGTCATCAAAGTAATACCTTTGCTTTTTAAGATTTTGAAAAGATCTTCTACTGCAGATTTGTCCAGTGCAATATGTTATTTAAATTCTTGACTGCTGCTTCAATGGCAATGATTGTTGATCCAAATAAATGAAATTCTTGACATCTTCAGTTTCTTGACCACGGGAAAGAAACATAAAAAATATTTGCTGAAATAATGGCTGAAAACATTCCAAATTTATAAGGAAAAAAAAAAAACCCAATAATTTACATATTGACAAAACTCCAAGTAGGACAGAAACAAAGAGATCCAGATACATTGTAGTAAAAATGCTAAACATCAAAGACAAGGAGAAAATCTTGAGAGCAGCAAGAGGAAAACGACTCATTGCTTACTATGGAACCACAATAAGATAATCATCTGACTTCTTTGCAAAAACAATGGAAGCCAAAAGACAGTGGGATAACGTATTCATTGTGCTAAAAAAAAAAAAAAAAAAAACTGTTAACATGACTTCTATATCCAGCAAAATCATCTTATGAATAGAATGAAAAATAAAGACTTTCAAGAAAAACAATAAAACAGAATTTGTTGGTGGTAGACCCACTTTATAAGAATAATGAAGGAAAGTCTTCAAACTGAAAATAACCCCAGATGACAATTTGAATTCACATGAAAAGAGAAAATAAATAAATAAATAAATGAAATACAAACAACTACCAGTCAAGTAAATTTTGTAGTTATAAAAGGTAGTAGAAACACATACTTCCCATTTTTCTCTTAACTTATTTAATAACAACTGTGTACAATGTTTAATAAATAATATATTATTGGGCTTATAACATACAGAGGTGGTAATATATTTGCCAGTAACACCACAGTGGGAGTAACTGTATTGAACTAGTGAAATGACTCAGATGGTAAAGTAGTAATTATAGAAATATGTTGCTGCATTGCTAACATTAATAGCCATAATATGTATATAACAATAATACAACAGAAAGGGTATAAGACAATAGTTTTATAGGAGTAATTTTCTCCCTCTATATAAAGAGCTATATAATAGTAATATATCACTGTAATTTAATTAGTATAAATCTGAAGCTTGGTTAGATAAGATGTATATGGTAAACCATAAAACATATCCTACAAAATATATAGTGAAAAATCATTAAGGAAATTAAAGTGTGACATTAGAAAATAATCATTTAAAGAAAGCGGTAAAGGCTGAATAGTGTAATAATAATAATAAAAAAAAAGACGAGACATATAGAAAACCAAAAATAGTGGCAGAAGTAAATCCAACTATATCAATGTTAAATGTGAATGGATTAAATAATTTTATCAAAAGGCAGAGAATATCATACTAAATTAAAAAAAAAAAATGAAACATACAACTGTCGTCTGCAAGAATGACACATTCGATTCAAAGATACAAATAGATTGACTGTAAAAGGAGGAAAAGATATGTCTTCCAACCACCATGAAGTTGGTATGGCTTTACTCCTATCAGACAGATTTTAAAAGAAAAAGTGTTATTAGTGATAAACAGGAGCATTTTATAATAATAAGTGTCAATTGATCAGGATGATGTAAAAATTATATATGTACCTAATAACACCAAAATACATGAAGCAAAAATAGAAATGAAGGGGGAAACTGACAGTTTAAATAACAATAGTTGGGGACTTCAATATCCCACTGTCAATGATGCATAGAAAAACTAGACAGAATATCAGCAAGGAAATAGAAGACATAATAAACCGTATAAACCAACTAAACCTAACAGCTATCTATAGAATACTCTACACAACAGCACAGAATTTTAATCCTTATCAAGTGCACATGGAACATTATCCAGGATGGACTATATGCTAGTTCCATAAAAACAAACAAACAAACAAGCAAACAAAAGTAAAACAAAACAAACTACAATTAATTAAAACTATGGTAATAATGCAAAATATGTTTTCTGACCAAAATATAATTAAAATATAAATCAAAAACAAGAAATATATTGGGAATTCAAAAGAATGTAAAAACTAAATAACACTGTCATAAAAACCACTGAGTCAAATAAGAAACCAGAAGGGTAAGAGAAATTAGAAAACATTCTAAAATAAGTGATCATGAGCACAACATACCAAAATATATGGGATATAGCTTAAGCAGGGCTTAGAGCAAAATATATAACTGTAAATGCTCATTGAGAAATCTCAAATTAATAAGCTAACCTTCCACTTTAAGACACTGGAAAAAGAAGAGTAAACTGAACCTAAAGCAAGAAAGAAGGAAGAAAACAATAAAGATCACAGCCAAAATTACTGACATAGAGAATAGAAAAATGGAGAGAATCAATTAAACTGAAAGTAGGTTTTATGAAATGATCCAACAAAACTGACAAACCATTACCAAAATTGATCAAGGCAAAAAAAAAAAAGAAAAAACCTCTTATTACTAGAATCTGTACTAGTAATAATAATTACTAGTATTATTACTGGCCCGAGAAATAAATAAATAAGTGTTCACACACACACACACACACACACACATACATACAGAAACCAAATTCACTACTGTCGAGTTGTTTCCAACTCATAGTGACCCTTCCTTGAATTTCCAAGGTGGTATCTCTATGGAAGTAGATTGCCCAATCTTCCTTCTGAGGAGTGAGTGGCTAGTGGGTTTGTACCACCAGCCTTCTGGTTAGCAGTCAAATGCCTTATGCACTACACTACCAGAGCTCCCGTGTGTGTGTATGTTTATATATATATATATATATATATATCTTTTTTTATTTATTTATTTGTTTGTTTATTTATTTATATTTATATATATTTACTTATGCATTGAAATAAAGGAATCATATGAACAGTTGTATACCAACTAACTAGATAACTTAGGTGAAATCAACAAATTCCCAGAAAGACATAAACTAACAAAAATAATTCAAGAAATAGATCATCTAAATAGACCTATAACAAGTTGAAGTAGTAATCCAAATGCTATGCAAAAAGAAAAGCCCAAGCCCAAATGTCATCACTGATGAATTCTACAAATTGTCAATTAACATTTGCAGTCTTGAATGCCAATTATAATGCCTCAATAAAGCTGATTTATAGAAAGGCAAAATAATAACACCTGGCTGACTTATTTACTTCAGAGAGTTGTATTGAGGTTCATATAATAACCAAAACTAAACCAAACTCACTGCCATTGAGTTGATTCTGACTCATAACAACCTCTGTTGGGTTTCCAAAGCTATAAATCTTTACAAAAGCAGACTGCCTCATGTTTATTCCATGGAGCAGTTTGTGGATTTGAACCATTGACCTTTTGGTTAGCAGCCAAATGCATTAACCAATAAACCACCAGGGCTCCTTTCATACAATAACAGTAGCTAATGATAGCTGTACTTATGGTACAAAAAAACCCCAACTCAGTGCTGTAGAGTCAGATCTGACTCATAGCAACCTCTCCTTGGGTTTCTGAGGCGATATCTCTACAGAAGTAGATTGCCCAATCTTCCTTTTGAGGAGAGGCTGGTGGGTTTGAACCACCAGAGTAGATAATCTCTATACCTCTCCACTCAACCCATAACTGTCTCCTATATTCACAAGGCACAAAGTGGCCATGAACTCCTGACCACAGATGATTGAACTAGGAGAAGGTGGTTGACCAAGCTGGACCATCAGTTCCCCTAAAATTAATTTGGAATTGAGGTCTGGAAAGAAATTCAGCCTCTCCTCAAGTTACTTGGAATTAGTGGGCTGACCATCTTCCTCCATGTGGACTAAAAAAACAGAGGAAACCTTGGAGAAAATGGAAGGATGAAGTAGAATTAAAGAGATGGACAGAAATGAGGGCAGAGGGTGGTCCACTGCCCTTCCCACAACTCAGCTAAGATTCAGAGTTCCTAGTATCTTCACAGGCTGTCTCTTTCAGCTTGAGGTAGCCCAGGTGAGCTTCTCTTATTAGTGATAAAGGAGACCCAGTGAATAAAGCAGTTATATGCCAGACATTGTGCTATTTTTCATTTTAATCTACACAAGGATTTGAGGTAGATATTATGAAGGAATAAACACTGCTTACAGTATTATGATTGGGGGCCATATTAATAAAATGGCACTGGGTAGTACCTCACACTCTCTAGAATATTCCATGCTCATTTTTCACCTTTGCTTCTCTCCATCTTTCCTGTCTTCCTTCTAAGTCCTTCTCGGCCAGCTAAAGAGCCTCCTTCCCCTGTCAGCTTCTCATAAGCACTCAAATTTGTCCTTCTCTAAATTCCTTTCACCCTCATTCACGCTCAGATCTGTTTTCTTCTAGTTGTTCTGCTACATGCACTTTCTTTCTTCAGCTAATCATTTATTACAGGAAGGTGACAATTTCTAGTGCCTGGGATAGTGTTTGACATAAAAGGTATGTAACTTAAGCATTTACTCACTTTATTAAGAAATTAGCTCCAAAATAAAATAGAGAATATACAGTTTCTATGAAACTGATTTCATGCCTTGAGATCTGTCTGCAGATTGCCATTTCCCAAGAAGGACAGGCAGCCTTCTCCCTGCCTCAAGTTCTCTGGTGTCCGGAAAGGTCTGATAAAAGGAGAACTCTTTATGTTTTATCACTTTGGATTTAGGAATCAAAGGGGTTGAGAACAATATCAATCTAATGAGCCAGGAGAGAAGGAATCTTACTTCGCATACACGCCTTTGCTGACAATACCCAATTCTTCACAAATCAAAAATATGCTTATTCTCCTTCCATTTTGTGTACCCATCCTCTGATTGCTAGATGTACAACCTTCGGTTCAGGGCTGACCAAGTAGTATGTGACCAGTGCAAGCACATAGGGTCTGGTGCTCAGAAAGGCCCTCTGCTTGGGATTATATACGTTCTGCAGCCACTATCTTGAAATTATTCTAAATTTTATCTTTGAATTTATGTTTTTAAGTGAAGTCTGATGGGACAGTAGAGTGTGCACTAGGGATTTGGAGCTTCTGTGCATGTATTCTCCTGCCTCCTGCCACTTCTGAGATAGGCTTTGGCTGCCTTCACCCCAGTCTCCAAGTGTCCTGGGCCCCAAAAAACCTCCCCTCCCCTTCTCCAGCCAATGATCACTGCCAACCCCTGCCCTTGGGTGCCCTGAACCTAACCTGGCCACCTGCCCCTGTCTAGCAACCCCTGATGTCCTCCATCCTGGTGGGTGCCTGACACAGGTGTGGATTGGATTGGGTGCACATGCTCCCCAGCATGTTGAAGCAGGACATGGTGGTAGCTATTCTTGTCCCTGGCTACCAGTACTATGGCACATATAGCAAACAGCTTGGTTGGGGAAGACTCTTGCTCACATCCAATCCATATCCCAAAGTCTTCCAGAGTGGAGGTTGTAATCCCTTAGGGGTTGCCTGTCCACCATGGATTATGGTTGTAGGCCCCTGAGAAGAGGAGGCTGATGTTGTCTTTTGGCAGCTGGTGGGTCACACACACTGAGTCATGGGGCCTCCAGTAGCACTGGTGGCAATTAACCCTACGCCAGGTGAAGCATGATATTACATAGAAAATAAAAAGAAAACAAACAAAAACCACTATGAAAGATTAAGAAAGAGACCACAGAATAAAATTTTCTATTTTATTAACTTTACTGGAGGCAAAGTTTTATTTTTCTGTAGGTTCTACAAGTTATGTAGTTGTCCCTGACTTGATTAAATTAAATTTTATAGCAAAATGGGACATGAAACTATTGCTTCCTACTAATACATTACTCTCCCAAGGATATTTATATTCTGAAGGGTTAACACTAATGGAGGAGGATGGATACTTCCCACAATACGTCAGACCTGTTCAAGAAATGTCCAGTTTTTCCCAATCATATCCCTGTAGCTTCTCCCTTCCTTGTTTCTTTACCATATTAGATCTACAGACACATTTCAAAGCTTGTAGGCCATAAAGAAGATGAGCATGTTTGCAGTGGACACTGTTATGCCCTTGGATCACATCTCATGGTCTGCTGGCTTGTTGCTAAAAGCAACCTTCAGAGGGTTGCTTGGGCACTGAATCTGCTCCCAACACCCTAAAGGAGAACAGGAAATGCTTGGGAATTACATCTTCCTTGTCCCAGCCCCAATTCACTTACAGAACTACCATGAGAGAATAAAATCTCAGCTTCTTTGCAGAGCTGTAGGATGAGGTCAGAGGCATAATTTACTTTAGAACTCCTTTCAGGATCAGGCAAAGGCTGGGACTTCATCTGAAATCTGTACTCTTGTTCAGCTGCTTCCGCTTTGCTGCCTTGGTTCTTCTACTGTCACTGATTCCCCTCAGATCTTGTCCTTAATCGTATAACCCTATTCCTTATCTCAAGATTTTTTTTCTGGTACAACCCAACTTACAACAAAAAGCATAATGCTTAGGTAATACTGTACCTGTCAGTGCAAGTGCCAATCAAATTTAGTATAAAGTTCCTTTAGTTTTTTTTGCCTGTGTCATAGGTTTCCAGACTAGTCTCTGAGAAGATAATTAGCATTTGAATGTAAAGTGAAGACTTAATCTATGAAACAAGGCACTCAGGAAACTTAGCTTGTACCATGAGAGGTATATCCCAGTAGATGGCAAAGTCAGTTTCTTAAATTGTAGGGGCCTTGGGAATATATGTACATTTCTCCATTAATATGGAAATCTCAAATGAAAAACCAAAGTTGTTTTCTTTGAAATTATAATTAAAGCCAAGAACCAATGTTTTTGACATTGTGTCAATAAATTCGAATATAGATGCATGTATCTTATGTATTAGAGAGAACTAACTGGTGGATCAGTTGTAGAATTTTTGTTTTCCATGTGGATGACCTGGGTTTGATTCCTAACTAATACACCTTACATGCAGCCACCAGTCATTCATCAGTGGAGGCATTGCTATGAAGCTGAACGTGTTTCAGTGGAACTTCTGGAAAGATTAAGATGGACTGGGAAGAAAAGCCTGGCAATCTATTTCAGAAAATCAGCCAGTGAAACCCTCTAGATCACAATAATCTGATCCAGTCATGCATGGGGTGATCATGAGTTGCGGGCAGATTAGATGGCAGCTAACAATATATTCAATAATAGGTCTAGAAGTTCTTCCAGAAGAGAGGTTCTATATTTTAATTTATTCAGTCTGTAAATATGCATTTTTAGATGACTCTGAGTCAGTTGCAGCTCATATGATCCTGTGTACAATAGAATGAAACATAGCCCCGTTCTGCACCATCCTCCCAGTTGTTGCTATGTTTGAGCCCATTGTTGCAGCCACTGTGTCACTTGATCTCATTGAGGATCTTTCCCTTTTTTGCTGATCCTCTATTTTAACAAGAACTATCATTATCCTTCTCTAGGGACTGGTCCTCCCTGACAACATGACCAAAGTGTGAGAGGCAGAGTCTCACCATCCTTGCTTCTAAGGAGCATTCTGGCTGCACTTCATCCAAGACAGATTTGTTCGTTCTTCTAGTATTCATGATATATTCAATATTCCTTGCCAACACAATTCAAATGCATCAATTCTACTCTGTCTTCATTATTCATTGTTCAACTTTCCTATGCATATGAAGTGATTGGAAATATCGTGGCTTGGGTCAGGCACACCTCAGTCTTCAAAGTTACATCTTTGCTCTGTAAC
The DNA here is from genome assembly GCF_000298275.1 of Orycteropus afer afer. NCBI lineage: Eukaryota > Metazoa > Chordata > Mammalia > Tubulidentata > Orycteropodidae > Orycteropus > Orycteropus afer. The sequence goes on along the minus strand of NW_006921724.1, from coordinate 7,919,669 downwards.
ACTTTGAAGAGGCCTTTTGTAGCAGATACACCCAAGGTAGTATTTATTGAGCACCTATGATATGCCAAGTATTATTAGAAGTTCTAAAATAATTTTGTTAAAGGTGCGAGACATGATCTGTCTTTGGAGAAAAAAATATTCTAAATAGGAGAGGAGAAAGAGGTGGAATTTTTCCTTCTACTTCCATTTCTCTCAAATATGGAAAGGGTTTAGTGTAGCACAGTAGTTTTCCTGTTTCAATATGATCTGGGTCCCTCTGGGCTTGTCCAGGAGGTGGAGAGAAGCAGAATTCACATGGATTTTAAATTGTGACTACATAGTGCGTAAGGCACTTGACTGCTAACCAGAAGGCTGGCGGTACAAACCCACCAGCCACTCCTCAGAAGGAAGGTTAGGCAATCTACTTCTGTAGTGATATTGCCCCAGAAACCCAAGGAGGGGTCACTATGAGTCGGGGCCGACTCAACGGCACATAACAACAACAACAACAACAACAACAACAACAAGGAGGTGCTGGCATTTGTGAGGCCACCAGGGACCTGAAGGAGGGAGGGTAGTGTGTGGGTAGTTGCCCAGGACTGAGGAGTTTCCTAGGATAGGGGCTTTTGGTTCTAACACCAGGAAGGTTAGCAGTGGTTCCTCATCCTCTGTGTGTGTTTCTGGTGAGCAGACCTAGTTGCATTCCTCGTGAGAAGATACTTTCTGGACCTCCTGGTGTGCACTGTCTCTTTCTTCTGCTCTTTCTTGGCAGAGACATGGAACTTGACCTTCTTTCACTAATTTCCATTAAAATTCCCCAACACAAGATGTTTATGTGAGTACCAGTGTTCAGTTTGGGGAGACGTTGTTTTTGCTGTTGTTAGGTACTGCCAAGTTAGTTCTGACTCAAAGCCTCATTCTGTGTACAACAGAAGAAAATATTGCCTGGTTGTATGCCATCCTCACAATCCTTGCTATACCTGAACCCACCATTGCTTCTTGTTGAGGGTCTTTCCTTTTATCACTGACCCTCTGTGTTACCAATCATGATACACTTCTTCAGGGTAAGGTCCCTTCTGATAACATGACCAAAGTAGGTGAGGCGAAGTCTGGCCATTCTCACTGCCAAGGATCATTCCAGCTGTACTTCTTCCAGGACAGATTTGTTTGTTCTTCTGGCACTCCATGGGACTTTCAGTATGTTTTGCCAACACCACAACTCCTAAGAATGGCATAATATTACATAACATTGTCAACATATCATGGAGGTAGCACCAATCTTAAAAACTTCTCCTCCTGGGAATCTTAAAAACTCCTTTTTGGGAGATGCCAGTTAAAAAATTCATTCCTAACTTTTTTTGGGTAGTTTCCTTTGAAGTTAATTGCCAGTTTTCTTAAAACCTATTTGTCCCATAAGGAGCTCTTGTGGTATAATGGTTAAGGAGTTTGGCTGCTAACCAAAAGGTCAGTGGTTCGAACCCACCAGCTGCTCCATGGGAGACTGACGAGTCATTCTGCTTCCATAAATATTTATAGCCTTGGAAACCCAATGGGGGTTGCTATGAGTTGGAATCAACTTGATGGCAGTGGGTGATGGGTTTGTCCAATAAGTGATTAATTCTTTAAGAGAGCTGAGTAGGTGATTGAATAATGAAAATTATAGGCTTATAGAATGAAGACTTTGATGACCTTCCTGCTCTAAACCCCTCATTTTACATTTGAGGAAATTAAAATTCTAGAAATTAAATCTTGCACCCAGATTCATATAACTGGAGTAAGGCAGAACTTGGACTAGACCCCACCAATGTCTTGTAACTGGAGATAGAGGTCTTCTTCATACACATGGATCCAACCCTGGCTGCTGGCAATAGTAGTCCTCCCCAATCTACTAATGCCAGGTACTGTTCTATGTGCTTTGTATACATTAAGTAATTTATTCATCACAATAGCCTTATCTGGTAGCTATTCTTATTATCTGGATCTCTTGTAGCATAGCGCCTAAGGCACTTGACTGCTAACCAGAAGGCTGGAGGTTCAAACCCAACAGCCACTCCTCAGAAGGAAGGTTGGGCAATCTACTTCTGTAGTGATACTGCCTTGGAAACCCAAGGAGGGGTTGCTGTGAGTCAGGTCTGACTCCATGGCACATAACAACAACAACAACGTTCTTATTATCATATGATAATGAGAATTCCAGTGCCACCCTTCCTCTTAACCAAACTTGTAGTATGTGGAAGTGCCTGCGGAATTCTTCCTGGGCTCCTATTGTTGGGAATGTTTGGGAAGAATCACTAGTCAGCATCTATCCCTAAACAGTAACTATAAAAGGCAAACTCACTGATGTCGAGTGGGATCTGACTCATAGCAACCCCTCCTTGGGTTTCCAAGGAAGTATCACTATGGAAGTAGATTGCCCAGCCTTCCTTCTGAGGAGTGGCTGCTGGGTTTGAACAGCCAGGCTTCTGGTTAGCAGTCAAGTGCCTTAGACATAATTGTTTCCCAAACTGCTTGCCAACTATCATTAAAAATAATAATAATGAAAAAAAATTCACTCAGGAGGAATTATTTTAATTGTCACATAATTTTCAAAGATTCCCAAGAGAAGTTACCTTTCTTGATTTTTAAATTCTTTTTCTTTATAGTCAGGAAATGTTTCCTTATTTTTACCCAAGTCACTCCTGCTATAGCTGGTCCTCAAAGGATGTGGAAAGCAGTTTCCCATCATAATAACCTCCCAGAGGGAGCTTTTCCTCTTTTTAAAAAGCTATTTCCCACTTCAAGATGCCTTTTGGGGATCACATGTTTTAGATATACTCTTGCCCTTTTAATAGGTTGTTGTTGTTTTGTTGTGTGCTGTCAAGTCGGACCCAACTCATAGAGACCCCTCCTTGGGTTTCCGAGGCAGTATCACTGCGGAAGTAGATTGCCTCATCTTCCTTCCAAGGAGTGGCTGGTGGGTTTGTACTGCCAGCCTTCTGGTTAGCAGTTAAGTGCCTTAGGCACTATGCTACCAGAGCTCCCATAGGTAGTGTAGCTTATTGTTAATAGAGTGAATGTTTTTAAGTTTGGTGATTGTTTTTTAGTGCTGCTGTAGCAGAAATTCTACAAGTAGGTAGCTTTAAAGATCAGAAGTTTATTTTCTCAGATTAGGAAACTAGAAGTCTCAATTCAAGTCACCAGTGCCAGGGGAAGGCTCACTCTCTGTGGGCTCTGGGGAAAGATCCTTGTCTCAGCTTCTCTAGCCCTGGCATTCCTCACTTTCTTGGTAATCTCCACGGGCATCTATCTTTTCTCCCATTTGTGTTTATTTGTCTCTGTGTCGTATCTGCTCTTTTTCTGTCTCGAAGATGATTAGGTTTAAAACACACCTTGCAATGTTTAAAACAAAACAAAGCAAAACAAAATTCACTGCCATCAAGTCATTTCTGACTCATAGTGACCCTTCCTTTTGTTTCTGAGGCAGTATCTCTATGGAAGTAGATAGCTCAGTCTTCCTTCTGAAGAGTGGCTGGTGGGTTCGAACTGCCAGCCTTCTGGTTAGCAGTCAAATGCATTAGGCACTACGCCACCAGAGCCCCCTCTTACAAAGATAGGCTTTATTAATATAACAATGAAAGCTCTAGTCCCCCAAATGTTTATATCCATAGCTATAGGCATAGTTTGAACCGCTAGCCTTCTGGTTAGTAGTCAAGTGCCTTAGGCACTCACTACGCTACCTCAGAAGGAAGGTTGGGCAATCTACTTCTGTAGTGATACTGACTGGGAAACCCAAGGAGGGGTCTCTATGAGTCAGGTCCTACTAGATGGCAAGTAACAACAACAACAACATAGGCATAGTACCTAAGGCATTTGACTGCTAACCAGAAGGCAGGGGGTACAAACCCACCAGCCACTCCTTGGAAGGAAGGTTGGGCAATCTACTTCCATAGTGATAATGTCTTGGAAACCCAAGGAGGGGTTGCTATGAGTCAGATCGGCCTACGTGGTAGTGGGTTTGGATTTTTTTTTTTTTGGTTTTTGGTATATATATATATATATATATATATATAACCCATTGCCAATGAGTAGATTCTTAATCATGGCATCCCTATAGGAAAAAGTAGAACTGCCCCCAAGGATTTCCAAGGCTATATATCTTTATGGAAGGAGCTCTGGTTGTGCAGTGTCTAAAGCATTTGCCTGCTAACCAGAAGGTTGGCAGTTTAAACCCACCAGCCACTTTGCAGAGCGAAGATAGGGCAATCTACTTCTGTAAAGATTTACTGCCTTGGAAACCCAATGGTTGTTGCTATTAGTCAGAATTGACTCGATGGCAATGAGTGACAAATTTTCATAGAAGCAGAATGCTACATCTATCTATCTCCTGCTGGTGGAATGGCTAGTGGGTTTGAACTGCTGACCTTTCAGTTAGCAACCAAACACTTACCCACTGTGCCAGCAGAGCTTCATTCCACAGCTATTGGGGTTAGGATTCTAATACACATATTTTTTTTTGGGGGGAGGGGTGCACAATTCATTCAATCCATAACAGTGATGAAGACATAAAATTTAGTTTCTAATTTTTTCCCAATAAATATATTTCACACTATTAAGATATTTATGCTAAAATGTATCTTCAGAATGAGATAATCTCATAATGAGCTCATTTGACTATGCATCTTACTGAGGGTACTCTTCCTCCCTTCCAGTTTTACGGGAGCCCTATACAGTCCGTGTGGAGGACCAGAAAACCATGAGAGGCAATGTTGCAGTCTTCAAGTGCATTATCCCCTCCTCGGTGGAGGCGTATATCACTGTTGTCTCATGGGAGAAAGACACTGTTTCACTTGTCTCAGGTAGGTAGCCCAGCACTGTGTTTCCAGAGTGCATTGGGCTCACCTTTTACGAGGTTATTTCACATATAGCATTTAGGTTTCTGTCTATGCACTTGCTATAATTACAAATTTGTGTGTTTAAGGTTGATATTATTTAATAAATATATGCGGGCATACTTCAGAGATACGCAGGTCCAGTTCCAGACCACTGCAATAAAGCGAATATCATGATAAAGTTAGTCACATGAATGTTTTGGTTTGAGAGTGTTTTTAAAAGTTATGTTTACAAGCACTGTGGTCTATTAAGTGTGCAATAGCATTATGAAAATGTTTGAAATACTGTGGGAATTACTAAAATGTAACACAGAGACATGAAGTGAGTAGATTCTGTGGAAAAATGGCACCTAAAGACTTGCTCAATGAAAAGTTGTCACCTTCATGTGTAAACAATCAAATATCTGCAGGGTGCAATAAAGTGAAGCGCAGTAAAACGAAGTATGCCTGTCTGTGTTTTATGTTGGTTTGTAATGGTTTTATCAAGATATCTGGTGTATTGATCAATGGTAAGAAATAAGTTACTTGCCCTGAGTGTAGCAGTTATATTGCTTTCATAAGGAAATGGTGGTTTTATTCCTGCTTTTCAAAATAAGGAGGTGGTATATTTGCGTCTTTGACAGACAGACTTCAGAGATATCCTTATGACTGACATTCTGAAACAAAAATCTGAAAAAAAATATAGAACACTTGTTTTCATGTTCTTTTGATCCTTTTAAACCTCAAACCTCTTTCTTGAAGATGTCATTAAGAATATATATTCAGCACTGAAATATATATTTGTACATATATATTTTCTTCGCTTATTTTTGGCATCTAGAAATTGCACAATGGAAATTTAGCCTCTAGGAAATGGAGATTCTTCATTTCTCATCATATTTATATTCAGCTGAGTTGATTTCTTGATGTGTGCTATTTGTCTGGAAAGGCCAAAGAAACACAGTGATCAATTTTCCTATTTTGCACATCATTGGATAATGACTGTTGGCATCTCTAAACATGTGTTGGCTGCTTTTGGGAAAAAGTGATATGCAGTGTGTATGAGTTAATGTGTAATATAAATGGTTGCCTTTCTTTACATGTCTTTATGAATGTGTGTGCACACACACACTAGAAAACACATATTTTTTTTTCCAAACACAATTTAATTTTTCAGTACCACGAAAATGTTGCCCACTTACAGAAGTAACAAGTTGGAGTTAAATCCTCATGATGACACACCATTTTTGTTTATTCCTTTATTGATTAGCTAGACAGTATAGTTTATTATACAACAAGGATCAGAAACCATTAACAAATCCCAGTCAAAACCAAAATATTTCATCTTTAAAGATTACATAATCTAGGATGTAATAGAAATTTGTTGTTATTTGTTGTTGTTTGCCATTGAGTCGGCATTAATATTATCTTTGTAATTGAAAATCTGTCCCACTTCACTGAGCAATACATTTCTTGCTGTTGATTATTCATCATAATTTGTTAAGTTGGGGCACTGAAAAATACCAGGCTTAAGAACTGAAATATGATTGCAATAATCAGAATAGAGACCCATTTATGGGTCTTTATTTGCTAATTTTGATCATTTAATGGTTTTAATCTCATCTCCTTCGAGGTCATTTTAGTTTTCTTCATGGAAGCTGGAGGGATTTGATGATAAGTGTGCTAAGCAAGGGGTAAAGTGGGAAAATCTCACCTTCACTGCTAACTACATGGTAAGGATCGGTATGAATCCTATTCCCAGAATATGGAAGTGGATCCAGTGCTCAGCTTCCCACTTCTCCATCCTCATCTCCAGCCAGCCGAGCAGCACACTCTCTCCAATCACAGTCACCCAGAGCTTTGTTAGAGCTCACAAGTTAGACCAGCTGTCCGTGCACTTTTTCTCTGGCCTTAGTCACCTGGAACTAGGTAAGAGTTCACAAGTTAAAAGGATACCCTTCAGACTGCCAAATAGGCATATGCCAGCCACTGCTGGCTCTCACTGCCCCTGTGGGTTCATTAATTCTCCAGATAGACTTACAGATTTCTTGGAGAATACTATATTTGTGGCTATAGATTTATTACAGTCAAAAAGGGTGCAAACAAAAAGACATACAGGGTTATGTCTGGAAGGATTCCCAGTGTGGAGCTTCTGTCCCAAAGAGGGATATGCTTCCTTCTCCTGACAATAGTTACCATCAGGAGGCTCATCTGAGCCTCAGGGTTCAGGGCTCTTACCAGCCTCCCATGTGGCCATGATATCATCATGCCTCCTGACTCCCGAGGCTCTTTTAGTAACACCCACTCATGGACATCAGGTGTTGGTCTAACTAGAAAGAACCAAAAGCAAAAGAAAAATTGTTTTCTGTAAGGTAATTCTATACCTTGCAGAAGTTATCTAACTAAACCAAAGTCAAAGTGGAATGGCATTCACATTTACATAATGAGGATTGTGGATTCAAAGAGGGGAAGTTTTTTGGACATCTTTGTCCAAATTTCTGTCCAATTTCTGTCACTCAAGACCCAGGTAGACAAGGTTTCCGCCATTTTATAACACTGCTATTTGGTCACGTAGTGCCTAAGGCACTTGACTGCTAACCAGAAAGTTGGTGGTTTGAACCCACCAGCCACTCCTCGGAAGGAAGGTTGGGCAATCTACTTCCACAGTGATACTGTGTTGGAAACCCAAGGAAGGGTTGCTGTGAGTTGGAGATGACTCGATAGCACATAACAACAACAACATTTGAACATGAGGCTTCTGGGGTCTGCCGTGGCTGGGGAAGAGAGCATGGGAGAATTAAAAACTGGCTCTTAATTCTTGCAAATGGAAGTGAGTCGTGTCATTTAGGTTCCTATTTTATTGACAAGTCATGTAGCCATGTCTAACTTCAGTGGAGAATGTGACTGGAAGGAGAGAACTGGAAATCTGGGTGAGAAATAGAAGTATCTACCACAGCAGTGATATATAAATATAAACAAATACACAAACAACAACAACAAAAAAAAACAACTCACTGCTGTTGAGTCAGATCCAACTCATAGCAATCCCTCCTTGGGTTTCTAGGACGGTATCACTACAGAAGTAGATTGCCCAATCTTCCTCCTGAGGAGTGGCTAGTAAGTTTGAACCACCAGCCTTCTGGTTAGCAGTCAAATGCCTTAGGTACTATGCCACCAGAGCTCCCAAATACATACATACATACCCACAAATAACATATAGAGTATATTATGTATATAAACCACAAAAAGCAAACTCACTGCCATCGAATTGGTTCTAACTCATAGCGACCCCCTTTGACTCTCTGAGGTGGTAAATCTTTACAGAAGTAGATTGCCTAGTCTTCCTTCCACAGAGTGGCTGAGGAGTTTGAACCATCAGCCTTCTGATTAATAGTCAAATGCCTTAGAAACTATGCCACCAGAGCTCCTTACATCATATATATGACATTAAAAAAAAAAAAAACACCTCACTGCCATTGAGTTGATTCGACTCATAGTGACCCCTCCTTGGGGTTTCTGAGGCAGTATCTCTATGGAAGTAGATTGCTCAACCTTCCTTCCAATGAGTGACTGGTGGGTTTGAATCACCAGCCTTCTGATTAGCAGTCAGATGCATTAGGCACTACACCACCAGAGCTCCCTATATAACATGTATCAGATATAATACATTATACATGTATACCACATGTGTTTTTATGCTTCCTAAACTTCTTTAATTATTATATTCAAATGCATGTTTCAACTTTGCAATTGATGTGAATGGATTTTGTTTTTCTCTTTCCCATGTAAACCTAATTAAATAAAATGAAAGGATTTTTGTATATGGTAAGTGGGAGGATACTTGCATGCAGACTATAGCATTTAGATTTTGCTGATCTGAACCATTAACTCCCATGTGCTTTCCTTGATCCTGAATTTAGCTTCATCATTTGGTAAAATTTTAAAAGCATCATGTCCTATGTATAAACACTTAGGTTTTATTTTGTGACCAGAGTATTCAGAAAGTAAATATAGTACAGGCTTTTAACACATTAAGAAATAAATTCATCTTAACTTTTTGTTTGCTTATTTGATAGGAAGTAAGTCATTTAACCAAACACAAAGTATTCCACAGATGGCTTATGTGGGAAATAAAAAATAATAATAAAAAATAAAAATAAAAGGGCACAGTAGTTTTTATACTCAGATATTTCAGCCTGAGTCAAATAGACCTATAATTAAAAATGACCTTGCAGATGAGAATAGGACTCCCAGACTGTTATATTATGTAAGAGGAAAATTCCACAAATTGTGCCTTATAAAGTGACTTATTGTCACTCATTGCTAAAGCCTTGGATCTTTTTTCTGTGCCTGAACTCATCCATTGTGGCTGCCAAAATTTCCCAGGGAAGGAAGTCATGAAGCCACTGGAGGTAACCAACAGAGATGAAAACATTCGGTGTCTTAATAAATAAACAAATTTCACATGATTTAGGTGGAGACGAATCATATTTTCCTTAGTGGCTTGGGCCTCACCACTGCTTCAACTGGTTGCCATCAAGATGATTTTGACTCATTGAGACTCCATGTGTGCAGAATACAGCTGCTTCATACTGTCTTCAATGGCCGATTCTTCTGATAGATTTCTAGGCTTTTCTTCCAAGGTGCCTTTGGATGGGTTTGAACCATCAATTTTTCTGTAGGTAGATGATTGCTTGACTGTTTCCACCACTCAGGAATGGCTTCCAATTGCTTAGGCCTCTTTTTATACCTATAGGCTGGGCTGCTGGATGGAAGTACTGGGGGACCCTTGACTGCAAGGGAGAAACTTACAAAGCACAAAGGTCTCTGGGACCCTGCTTTGTTCTGAGTTAGCTCTGAGCTCAATGACACCTTGAATGCTAGATGCACAGCAGATGATTTCTACATTGTAAATAAACTGAAACCCCTGTAATTTCTGGTTGAACTAGTTTAGAATTATAAATTGGCAGTGGCCATCACCCCACCTTGCTCTTCCTGGGATACAGGGTCATCCAGCCTACAGTGAATCTGACTGGGAAATGTGTCCCAGGAAACATCCCTTCACTACACACATCACTTACTTTAGATGCTGATTCTCTCCAATGAGAAAAGCAATTAACTAAATCAGCCATGAAAATAAGCCTGTCTAAGCATCCTAATGTAATAAGTGGGAAACAGGGGAATAGATGGAGAGGTACTAGTGGCTGACCTGAGAAAGCTGGGAGCTAATGTAAGTGAAGAGCAGGACCTAAAGGACGTTAAACAAGCCATAACCCTCTGAACCGACTCCAGGAGCTCCTTGCAGAAGCTGCGTGTGCAGGGTGTTGGGCTCTGCTGTGGCTGATGCTTCGGATCCACCACTCACCCCTCCAAGATCAGATGCATCCTTGCAGGACACAGAAAAACAAAGGCCTAGTTTAAATAGGTAAGAGTAGGGCTTATGCAAATACTCCAGGCCACAGGTCTTTGGTTAAAGTGATGGCATTTGTGCTGTTGGAGTCCCTGGGTGGTGCAAATGGTTAACACGTGTGACTACTAACCAAAAAACTAGAGGTTGAGTTCACCCAGAGGTTCCTCAGAGGAAAGACTTGGTGTTCTGCTTCTATAAAGATTACAGCACAAAACACCCAACCAACAAACAAAAAAACAAAAAAAACCCTATGGAACACAGTTCTACTCTGTAAAATGGGTTTGCCATGAGTCGGAACTGACTCAGTCTCAACTGTTAGCTGGTTTATTTGTCTTCCGGAGATTCCTTTTCAATTTTAAAAGATAAAATGAAAATATTAAGTGTATTCTGTCAAAAAGATACAAAATTTCTATCAACAGGTCTTACTAATTTTTTTCCCCTTATTTTGGTTGAGAAAATAAATAAGTAGGTTTTATTCTCATAGGGATGAAAAGCACCAATTGTGTATCTCTTTGTTTTAATATGAGCTGAATAAAGTTTCATTAGCCATTCAGATGGTTGCTTTCATTCGCTTATTGTTCATTAGGTCATGGATTGATTTTTTTTTTTTTTCAGGAGCATTTTAAGTTTGGCAGAATGTCATGAGGTCATCAGGTTGCTGATATCAAGGACATTATTTTCAGAGATTGCTAGAAAGAAAAAAGCAATGTCCTAAAATATGTGGCATTGTTACTAATTTTGGTCGTATGAGCTCTGACTCATGGTTACCTTATATATATAGTGGAACAAAAGCATTATTCAGTCCTGCGCCATTTTCATGTTATTGGTATACTTGAGTTCATTGTTTTGGCTACTGTTTCATTCCATCTCATTAATTGTTTCCTTCATTTTTATTGACCCTCCAGTATGCCAAATGTCATGTCCTTTTGTAGCTATTGGTCTTTCCTGATGATATATCCAAAGTAAGCGAATCAGAATCTCATATTCCTTGCTTCTAAGGAGCATTCTGGTTGTCAGAATCTTATAATTCCCCCAGGGGCTTATAAGGACTGATGCTGTGTGCCTTCTTCTTTGACATTTGCCTGGATAATTCACCTGGATGGTTAACCTGGACTGCTCACCTGGATGTTTCACTTAGACCACAGGGTACCACAGGTTTGACACAGTGGATTGTAGAAGGCTCATCAATATGCAGACAGAAAATACTAAGAGACAGACACACAGAGTGCTGTTTATTGTCTTAATTAATATGGTGGATCCCGGCTTTGTTGCCTAATTCTTCTGAACCAGTGAAAGCAAGATTTATGATGCCTAGCTGCAGTTTTTAAATATCTTGTCACTTCTCTTTCCCTAAACAAAATAAAAGATTTTTTCAGAATATCAATGTAGCCAGAAAAAAAAAAAAAAAAAAGTAGTTTGGATTGCTGTTGCTATTAGTTGCTATCAAGACATCTCCGACTCATGAAAACCCCAGCACAACAGAAGGAAATGTTGTCTGGTCCTGAACCGTCTTCGTGATTGTTGGTGTGCTTGAACCCATTGTTGTGGCCATTGTGTATTTTGAGTGCCTTTGTGTGGGGGGTGTTTTTGGTTTTACCTGAAGGGCTCATCTTCCAGCACCATTATCAAAGATTATTTTGTTATGGTGCACAGAGTTTTCATTGGCTAATTTCCAGAAGTAGATAGCCAGACCTTGCTTTATACTAGTAGTTTAGATAGTGTTGTGCTTTTTGAGATATTGCTGATGTTGAGATATGGAAAACATCATCCTAGAAAAGGACAATAATTGCATTTTTATATTTGGGTTTCACTCAAAGAGCCCTGTTGTGAATTTCTTCCTTATTAGGGAGGCCAGCATTAAGAGAACCCAGCTTTCTGTTTCTGTTTCTTCTGATAAAATTCTGAAATTCTCACTGGGGTTTTAGCTACATTAACATCAAAGACACAGCCCAAGGGTAACAGGATTTGGAAAATGGAAAAAGCAAACATTTTACTATTCCCAGAGATCTGCCTCTCTCTTTAGCTCAGGCCCAATTTTCTGTTACAGTATTTCCCATCTGAATACCTCTATTAGTGAGTATGCAAGGAGAATTTTATGTCTTAGGATCAATGACTTCTAGTCCAGAAGTGATTATCTTCTTCCAGTGTTTTGGGTAAAAGTGAACAGTTTTCCACACACACTAAATGTCAGAGGACATACACCTAACACTTTGCATCTGTTGTCATTCTCAGATGCCACATAGTAGTGTCTGGTTTCAAAGATAGCACAGGACTAGCATTTTAAGAAGTAGCCCTCTCTGCAGTACCCTGCCAGGCATTGTCGGCCAAGGTTTGACATGAGATGATTTCTGCTCTTTAAGGTGTCTAAGGAGGGATTATGTATATTATATATAAAGCAATGATTGGGAGGATGGTACGGGACTGGGCAGTGTTTCATTCTGTTGTCACTATGAGTTGGAGTCAACTTGATGGCACCTAACAACAACTACAAGGAGAGATTACTGTGCGGCCACTGTTGGAATATTAGTGCTATGGCCAGGTTGTAGGCAAAATGCTCTTGCACCTGTGACTGATTTTGCCTAGAGGATGGGGAGAAATATTTCATAGAGAAGATGATTATTTAAGAAAATCTTTGTATTCATTTTAGGACAGAGAAAAACAAATTGTAGATTCAGAGAAAAACAATGGAATAGTTCTTCAAGTTGATTTCTACTCATGGCACCCTCCTATATTTCAGAGTAGAACTCCATTCCCTAGGATCTTCAGTGGTTGTAGTGAGTCAACCAAATCCAGCAAGGTTTTCTTTAAACACATGTTTAAAGAAATTCAATCTAAGGGAAAAAAAAGGATGAGATTTATTCTCTTTTGGAGCAGGAGAGTAGGCCACATTGTTCTTGGGAGGAGGGTTATGCTGTGGTGGACTGTGTGTGCACCTTGAATATGTCACATGAGTCTGTATATTAATTTCCCTTTTTCAAAGGAATTTCTATTTTAGTTTCACGGCTAGTCATTGGGCATTTTCAAGGCAATCTGCTACAAGGCTGCTTAGATTGCTATGATGACAAGCAAAAGTCAGTTCTGCCCTCAAGGAGCTTTTATGCATAAAAGGAATAAGATCAATATTAAAATGATTTAAAGAACAAACCTAGAATCTCCTGAAAGCCTCCTCTTTGATATAAAAAAATACCAGGGACTTAACAGAATTAAGAAAGCGCTTCTTTAACATTCACGGAAAATAAATTTTGTAACACCAGACAGAAACTGTACAAACATTTTTATGTTTATTTATTTATGTGTATGTGTTGGTATTGATTTTTAACAAATAAGACCTTCATTTGGAACTCAGGAAATTACACTTAGGATAGGAGGTACACACAGGAGACTGAAATTAGAAAGGTGAAGAGTCTTATTTTTTTCACTGTATTATAATTTTGGGGAGTGAGGTCACTAAAAAATATATTCCATAGGAATGGTTTAGGACTCTGCCTTTTTAAAAGCCATTGATTTGATTTTAATTTTGGCATTTAAGTGTACTGTTCACTAAATAAGTTTTTACATGTTATTCCACTGCCACCTGAAAGTAATTAAATGTTGGTTGTTTGTATATCTAGAAGAAGTTTGGGGTGACACTGAGAAGGAAGGTCATGGTAGATGTATAATACAAGCCTGGAGTTCTAAAACTAATGAGGTAACGAGGTCCTCAAAGATCTGTAGTAAACAGAGAATCTACTCAACGTTAGCTTTCAGAAGATGACAACTTTTCAGTCTCAAATTGGAAGTGTTGGATTTTGAATTATAGCCCCAGCAGAAAAAATATGTTTTAACTTTTGAACCATTGAGACAGAAGGGCAGAGATACTGAGACCAAATGAGGAAAAAAAAAAAAAAAAAAGTTCCCATCAAGTCTATTCCAACTCAGAGTGACCCCATGTGTTACACAATAGAACTGCTCCATAGAATTTCTTCCTTGGCTGTAGTCTTTGCAGAAGTAGATGGCCAGGCCTTTATTTCATGGCACCATTGGGTTGGTTTGAACTGCCAACCTTTAGGTTAGTGACTGAGTACAAAGCATTTGTATTATCCACAGACCTTACATATAGAGATAGATATGTTGACTAAGCAACAACAACAAAACAAGAGAGTGTGATAGCAAATTTAGCTTCACTGATCTCAGGAATGGGCAGGGTGTGCATTTGTGTATATGTAAAACAACCATCCTCTGTGAAAATATTAGATCATGTAAAATTCCCTTTGATTTCCTACTCCAAATATTACCAGGAGAATGATGTTTAAGGACACAGAGAGATCTAGGGAAAGCTGCTGCTTTGTTGTGTCAGCTTTTTTATGTGGGTAAAAGATTATTGTACCTGTTCTGTTTCACTGTAAATTGGTAGAATAGTAAAACTCCAAACTGAATATTTCCTTTCTCCAGGTCAACTATGCTTCAAATTATTTTTTTTTTCTTAATTTTTTTCTCATGGAATTTTTGTTTTATGTGTATATCAGAAATCCCCAGGATCACTCCCAGTTTGGCGATTCACCAGGACTCTTAAGACTCAGCATATAGTTGTACTCATGGCCATGGCTTATTACAGCAGAAGGACACAGAGCGAAGTCAGCAAAGAAAAAAGATACATGAGGTGAAGTCTAGGGAAAACCAGGCATAAGCTTCCAGAGTCCTCTCCCAGTGCAGTCACACAGAACATGCTTAATCACTTCAGCAACAAGTTGTGACATGTGTAAAAGGTTTTCTACCAGGGAAGCTACCAGAGAGACTAAAGGTTTTACTGGGGACTTGTCACATAGGAACACTCCGCATGTACTCAAATTCCAGAAGGAACACCTCCCAGAAGGAAACTAAGTGTTCAACATAAACCATACTGTTTGCATGAACATTTTAGGCACAATGAATGATCTCATCAGTTAGTTAGTGGTAGGAACTCTCCCAAAGGCCCTGTTGTCAGATGCCAGCCAAGGGCCAGCCTTGTCATGAGACCTTTAGAAGGAGACTGGTTGAGCCTACTGTGTTAACTCCTTTTTGCACACTGCATCTTCTTTTTCCTTCTCTCACTTTTTTCACTCACTCGACAACCACTTTTTAAATTAAACTGGCACCAAACTCTAGAGAAAAGGAGTGACTAAACCATCTGTTTATATAAAGGACTTCATGGTCTTGTATCTAAGTATTTCCAGCTTTGAGAAAGATCCTCTCCAAATTATTTTAGTATTTCCAAACACTTTGGCCCAGATTACTTCCTTCCTTCACCTAAAGGTAAATGTAGTTTCATGTCATGTTCAGCTGTGAGGGATCTTCTGCCTGTTCTCTCCCTCTGATGAATGGTGCTTTCTAGACAAAAGGAAACAGATGCTCAGTTAAGTCAATGAGATATAATTTGGACTCATTAGTATTCTCTCATTTCTTAGTTATCTGTGAGCTTTTATTTCTGGAAAGTTGAAGTGACTAACAAGATTGTCGTTGTTGTTATTTGCCATCGAGTCGGCCCTGACTCATAGCAACCCCTCCTTGGGTTTCCGAGGCAGTTATCACTATGGAAGTAGGATTGCCCAAACTTCCTTCCCAAAATAATATCAGGCAGTGATAATAATGATACTTGTAATGTTATTGTTTTGGTCCTCTAATGCTGCTCTAATAGAAAAATACCACAAATGGGTGGTCTTAACAAACAGGGATTTATTCTCTTACAGTTTGTTGTTTTTGTTGTTATGTGCCGTCGAGTTGGACCCGACTCATAGTGACCCCTCCTTGAGTTTCCAAGGCAATATCACTACGGGTCTCTTACAGTTTAGGAGGCTAACAGTCCAAGTTCAAAGTGCCAGGTCTAGGGGCTGGATGAAAGCCTCTTGACTTTGAGCTGCAGTTCTGCCTCTTTCTCCCGGCCCACTGAAGCTGGAGGTTTCTCTTAACTCAGACAGCTGCTGGCTGCCGAGGTTAACAAATCCGTTGACAAGTCAAAGATTATCAGCCCAAGATTATCAAACAACATAGCAAGTCCAGAAACAGTCCCAGAATTGGCAGGGCAGGCTGCTGAATGAAGACTCGCCTAAATGCAGGTTCCAAGGGTGCCAAAAAGCTCACAGACCTTTCTCAAAGCTGTCTTCTTATATACTGGAAGCAAACCACAGCCCTGAGGTTGAATCTACTCAGCTGCTCCAGTAGATTCTACCATAGAGTTGATTGCCAGTCTCATCATGGGGAATTCAGTACATCCAGCTGCCCAACCAGTCATAACCAGGCCTAGCAAAGTTGACACACAACTTAACTATCACAGTTACCATTCTCATCAAGCTGAAATAAGATATCAGAAATCAATGTTTTCTAAGGCAGTGTTCCATAGTAAGGAATGAGGATTCAAGATTTACAAATAAAATTTTCTTCAATATTTTATTGTTTTTTAGGTGAAAGTGTACACAGTGAATTAGGTTTCCATTTAATGATTTTTGTATAGATTGTTCCATGGCATTGATTATAATTTTTGCAGTGTGTCAGCATTCTCATTATTCATATTCTGTGTGTTCTTTTTCCATTGATCTAGCTTCCCTTTCCTTCCTCATCTTCTCATTTTTGGTTTTGAGTAAATGTTGACCGTTCAGTTTCATATAGTGACTTGTTTAAGGGACACATTACTCATGGGTGATATTGTTTATTTTATAATACAACATATTGATTGGCTGAAAGGTGGCTATAATATTAGGTTAAAAGGCAATCTTCGGATGATAGTCTTGGAGATCCCTCCAGTTTTCTATCAGTCCAATCAGTCAGGCCTTTTTTGTTGTTGTTGTTTAAATGAATTTGAGGTTTTTTCTGTATTTTTCTCCCATTCGAACTGGGACCTTCTATTGTATCCCTAGCCAGAATGGTCAGTAGTGGTAGCTGGGTGCCATGTAGTTTCTCTGGTCTCAGGTTAGAAGAGGCCTTGGTTCCTGTGGGCTTTTAGTCACATAGACTAGTTTCTCACTTGAGTCTTTGGTTTCCTTCTCTTTTACTCCAGACAAATAGAGATGTACAGTTGTATCTTAGATTGCAACTCACAAGTTTTTAAGACCCCATGTGCAACTCACCAAACTATAGTGTGTTGTTGTTGTTAACTTTATGAACTAAATTAAGTCAATTGAGTAAATTATCCCATGAGATTATGGTCCTAAGCCTTTCAACCAGGGTCATATTACTTAGTCAAACAAGGTAAGCAAGCAAGGTAAGCATGGATTTACTTGTGATTATATACCAATCTGTAATGAACAGTTTCACATGGGCCTTACCAGTGTTTGTCTTGGTGAAAAACACGTGAAATGCTTCACTACAGATTAGTAAATAGGCACAAGTAATCCCATGCTTACCATGTTTACTGGATACTCCATCCCTGTCAGGAATTATGAATCTGAAAAGAAGCTTTGATTCTGTAAGAAGATATTATGGGTTTGGGAGAGAGACAGATGGCAGCCATACCTAAAAGCCTAATCATTGATGTCATGGAAAAAATGTGAAATTGTTCACTATAGATTAGTCAGTAAGCACAAAAAAGCCCATGCTTATCTTGCTTAGTGGCTAATCTGACACTGCCATCAACCCAGAAAACTGGTTCCACAAGTTGTTTGAATATGTGCCTAAGGCACTTGACTGCTAACCAGAAGGCTGGCAGTTCAAACCCACCAGCAACTCCTCCAAAGGAAGGTTGGGCACCTCAGAAACCCAAGGAGGGATCACTAAGGAGGTCAGACTCGACGGCACATAACAACAACAACAACAGGAAGTCTCCATAACTGTGCTTTATTACATCTATGGATACATATGTAGCACACATAAACATGTAATTTCTATATGCCTTATAGATACATCTAAAGAGCTCTGATGATGCAGTGATTAAGGCATTCAGCTAATAACCAAAAGGTCACTGGTTGAAATCTACAGCATGGTCCGTGAGAGAAAGATGAAGCAGTCTGCTTCTGTAAAGATTTACAGTCTTGGAAACCCTTTTGGGACAGTTGTACTTTGTCCTGTATGGTTGTTATGAGTTAGAATTGAATCAATGACAGTGGGTTTAGTTTTGGGTATAGATATATCTAGGAGCTGTGGTCGTACAGTGATTAAGCAGTAAGCTGCTAACCAAAAAGTCAGTGGGTCAAACCTACCAGCTATTCCACAGAGAAAGATGAGGTAGCCTTGGGAAAATTATGGGGCCTTTCTACTCTGTCCTAAAGGGTCACTATGAGTCAGAAGTGACTCATGGAGGTGTATTTTGGTTTTATAGATACATCTATATCTATATGTGATGCACTCACATACGCCTTCCTTTGGACATATAGCATACCCTTCTACCTATGTAACCACGCACCTATTTTTTGGTTGTTATTATGGTTGTTGCCAAATTGAATATGTTATAGCATTTACTACCCACTCCTCGGAAGGAAGGTTGGGCAATCCTACTTCCGTAGTGATACTGCCTCGGAAACCCAAGGAGGGGTCGCTATGAGTCGGGGCCGACTCGACGGCACATAACAACAACAACAATAGCATTTACTGAAGTCCCTTTTTCTTTTGTACTTCTTGTTTCATTTACTTTAGTCAAGTTGTGCAGACTTCACCTTTAATTGGTATTGTCTTTCCCATCACCAAAAATAACAAGTGTCGACCATCTAGAAAATTATTCCCCTCCTTCCCCATTCCATACATGGTAAGCATCAAGGGATATTTCTTTCTATGTGTATATCTATTCCTAACTTTTTATAATAGTGGAACCAATATATTTATCCTTTGGTGGTTGACTCATTTCACTCAGCATAATATCCACCAGATTCATCCATCTTATAAGTTGTTTTGTGGATGCCTTAGTATTCTTTATAGTTGTGTGGTATTCCATTGTATGAATGTACCACAGTTTGTTTATCCATTCATCCATTGATAGGCACGAGGGTTTTTTCCATCTTTTTGCTATGTGAATAATTCTGTAGTGAACATTGGTGTGAATATGTTCATGACACTGCTCTTGTATTTCTTGGGTTTATACCTAGTAGTGGCATTACTGGATCATAAGGTATTTCTATTTCTAGCTTTTTGAAGAGGCACCATATACTTTCTATAGTGGTTGTACCATTTTGCAGTCCACCATCAGTGTATAAGAGTTCCAGTCTCCCCACATCCTGTTAGCATTTGTTGTTTTCTGTTTTGTTTGTTTGTTTTTTTAATCATTGTCATTTTTACAGAGGCAAGATAATATTTCATTGTAGTTTTGATTTGCACCTCTCTAGCTCTGGTGACATAATGCCTAAGGCATTTGACTGCACCAGAAGGCTGGCAGTCATATCCACTAGCCAGTCCTCGGAAGGAAGACTGGGCAATCTACTTCCATAGAGATACCACCTTGGAAACTCAAGGAGTGTTCACTGTGAGTCGAAATTGACTCGACATTAGTGAGTTTGGGTTTTGGTAATGGCTAATGATTGAGAACAATTTTTCATGCATTTGTTGGCCCTCAGAATGTCCTTTTTGTAAAGTATCTGTTCATGTACTTTGCTCATTCTTTGATTGGGTTGTTTATTCTTTTGTTGCTGCGTTGTTGACATTTTCTACATATTTTAGAGATTAGACCCATGTTGGATAGGTCATTTCCAATTTTTTTTTTTCCCAGTTCATAAGTTCTCTTTTTCTCTGTTGGTAGCATTTTGATGAGCAAAGCAAAAAAAACAAAAAACAAAAAAACAAACTCACTGCTGTCAAGTAAATTTTGACTCATAGCAACACCTCCTTGGGTTTCCGAGGTGGTATCTCTACCAAAGTAGATTTGTCCAGTCTTTCTTCTGAGGAGTGGCTGGTGGGTTTGAATCACCAGCCTACTGGTTGGCAGTCAGATGCCTTAGGCACTATACCACCAGAGCGCCTTTTGATGAGCATAAGTAATTAATTTTTAGGCAGTACCAGTTATTTAAATTATCTTCTGTTGTGCATTTGTTATTGTTTTTAATTGGCTATTTATGACAAAAATTAGGTCCTCTAGTTTTATTCCTATATTATCTTCCAGGAACTTTATAGTTTTAGCTTTAACATTAAGTATTTGATCCATTTTGAGTTAGTTTTTTTGCATGGTGTGAGATTTGGATCCTATTTCATTTTTCTCCAAATGTATAACCAGTTTTGTCAGCACTATTTGTTAAAGAGATTGTTTCTTCCCCATTAAATGGTCTTTGACCCTTTGTTGAAGATCACCTGCCCATAGCTGGATGGATTTACTTCTGGATTCTCAATTATGTTCCATTGCTCTTTATGTCTGTCATTGAATCAGTACCAGGCTGTTTTGATTACTTTTTGTATGGAAAGATTTGAAACTGAGAAGTATAAGGCTCCCTAGTTTGTTTTCCTTCTTTAGTATTGCCTTAGCTATTTGAGGCCTCTTTCCTTTCCAAATAAAATAGGACTTAGGTTTTCTGTTTCATTGAAGAATGTTGTTGGGATTTGAATCAGGACTGCATTATACTATATTTGGGTAGTATTGACATATTCACAATGCTAAGTCTTCCAATCCATGAGCATGGAATGTTTTATCATTTTTGTAGATCTCTTTTTAGTTTCTGGGAGCAGTGTTTTATAATTTTCCTTGCATAAATCTTTTGTGTCCCTGGTTAGGTTTATTCCTAGATATTTTCTCTTTTAGAGGTTATTGTAAATGGTATTGACTTCTTGATTTCCTTGTCAAGGTTCTCCTTGTTAATGTAGAGAAACCCAACTGATTTTTATGTGTTGATTTTAAAACCTGCCATTTTGCTAAATACTTCTATTAGCTGCTGTAACTTATTTGTTGAGTGTCTGGGATTTTCTTTGTGTAGGATCATGTCATCTCTGATTAAGGATAGTTTTATTTTCTTCTTTTTTTATTCTACATTTACTGCTATGAATTCTCCTCTGAGCACTGCTTTTGCTGTGTACCAAAGATTTTGGTATGTTGTATTTTTATTCTCATTTGATTCTAGGAATTTTTTTTTTTTAATTTCATTTTAAATTTCTTCTATTACCCAGTACTTTTAAAGTAAAGCACTTTCCATGTACTTAAGTTTTCCCTGTTTTTGATTTCTAGTTTTATAGCATTATGATCACAGAAGATGTTTTATATTTTTTCAATACCTTTTAATTTATTGAGGTTTGCTTTGTGGGTTAAAATATAGTGTAGTCTATAGACTGATCCTTGTTTGTTGGAGAAAATTGTGTATTGTGCTGTTTGGATGGTGTGTTCTGTGTATGCTATGAGGTCAAGGTGGTTGATTGTGTTATTTAGAGCTTCTGTATTTCAGTTGAGTTTCTTTCTGGTTATTCTATTAAAAACCAAAACTCCAAATTCACTGCTGTCGAGTAGGTTCCAGCTCATTGCCCTGCATGAACTATGCACAAACCCCAAAAACAATACTCATGGCACTTTCAAAGTCATTCATGAACAGGCATATTTGCAGAGTGTTGAAAAATTTGAGTCACCTGATGCACAAAGGTTGTCCAATATCCACCAATCAGTATTTGCTAATCACTAATCAGAACTGTTCTGTAGGGTTTCCAAGCAAACAAATATTTACTGAAGCAGACTGCCATGTCTTTCTCTCACACAGTGGCTGGTGGCTTCAAACTGCTTACCTTTTGGTAAGAAGCCAAAAACCTTAACTACTGCTTCGCCAAGGCTCCTCATAGAAAGTGATGTGTTAAAGTCTTCTATTATTGTCTATTTTTCTTTTCAGTGTTGTTAGTTGGTTTTATGTATTTTGGATCTCTGTCATTGGCTGCATAAATGTTTATTATGATTATGTTGTTTGGGTGAGTTGCCCTTTTAATCATTATATAATATCCTTCTTTGCATTTTATATGGATTTTGACTTAAAGTCAATGTTAACACAGATTATTATTACCACTCCTGCTCTCTTTTGGTTATCCTTTACTTGAGACATTCTTTTTTCCCCATCCCGATTTTTAACCTGTTTTTGTCTTTGTGTCTTAGGTGTGTCTCTTGTAGGAAATATTTATGAGTTATGCTTTTTTATCAACTCTGTCACTCTCTGTCTCTTGAGTAGTGCCTTTAAAGCATTTATATTCAATGTGATTATTGATGAGTATGAATTTACTGTTGCCAGTACCTTTTTTTTGTGCAGTGTTAATGGTTTCTTTGTTCATTTTAATTTTCTGTGCTGTGTTCTTTTTGTTTATGGATTTTCGTTTAGAATCTTTAGTTGTTATTGAATTTGTAATTATTGAGTCTTATTTTTTTTTCTTTATTTTTGTGAGTAGATTTATTAATTTACTTTGTGGTTTCTATGAAATTTATCTTTATTTTCCTAAGTTTAAAGCCACCTGTCATAGCTTGATATTACCTTGACTCCCTCTCCATATGGAAATTCTACAACTATAAAATTTATTCCCCTTTTTTGTTTTGAAGTTGTCATTCTTTGCAGATTGACAAGTGTGGTTCTCTGTTTTCAGCTTTACAGCTTTATTTGACTTTTGAAATTCTTCTTCTGGGCTAGTATTTGGGTAAAGCTGTTATATGTCTTGATCTCACATTGTTGTCTGATGCTTTTGGTTTTCTGTTGGAATGACTCTCTTTAATGTGTCTTGTAAGGTTTTTCTGGTTTTTCTAAATTCCCCTAATTTCTGTTCATCTGAGAATGTCCTGGTTTCACCATCATATTTGAAAGACAGTATTGCTGAATATATGATTCTTAGTTGGCAATTCTTTCCTTTCACAATTTTATAAATGTCATCCCACTGACTTCTGGCTTGAATGGGTTTGCCAAGAAATCATTACTTAGTCTTATTGGTGCTCCTTTGTTTTGTATTTCATTTTTCATGAGCTGATCTCAGAATTCTTCCTTTGTCTTTCATTTTGGGAAGTTTGATTATGGTATGTCTTGGTGACTTTCTTTTGAGATCTATCCTGTATAGGATTCATGGATGGAAACCTTTTAATCTTTCACAATATTAGGCAAGTTTTCTGTCAGTAAATGTTCAAGAATTCTCCTTGTGCTTTTTTTTTTTTTCTGTTCTTGTCTTCTGGATTTTATTTATGCATAAATTCTTCCTCTTGATAGTGTCCCACATAACTCTTAGCCTTTCTTCATTCTTTAATCATTTGTTCCTCAAACAAATTAGGGATTTGTCCTCTATTTCACTGGTTCTTTCTTCCATTTAGTCAATTCTACTTCTGTGTCCTTCCATTGAGTTATCTATTTTTGATATTTTGATTTTCTGGATTTCTAGTTGTTTTTTATTTGGTTTCTAATTCTCCTTTTTTTCATTTTGTTCTTGTATTGTTTTCCTGAATTCTTCTGGAGTTTTATTTGTGCCATCTGTGTTTTCCTTAATCTCTTTGAGGGTCCTATATATTAGTCTTTTGAATTCATTATCAATGGGTTCTATTACCATCTCTTTCTCAGGAGGGTTTTCTGCCCCTTCATTTTTTCTCACCTGCCATTTTATCCTCTTCATGTGATTAGTTACTGTTTGCTGTCTCTGAGTCATTAAAGTGAATTTAGGTGGGAGATTAAATTCTTTACCTGATATCCATTGGTAAGTTTTGGGTGTTCAGGGTCCTTTCAACAGTCCATGTGGGTTTTTGCGGTCCTTCTGGTTTGGTGCTAGTTACAGTGTCCTCTGAAGGTCAGGGAAGGACATCTCAGAAGCCACTGTGCAGGAGCTTTTCCAAAATGGATAGGATAGGCCTTCTGTGCATGCAAAAAATGGTATCTTGGTAGATGGTAGGCGATCTAGGCATTTTGGTATATGTGCAGTCAGCTTGCTGGAACTGTCTGGATGTAGGACATGTGATGTTGCAACCAGGAAGATGTTGGATAAAGGCACTAGGAACTCCTGCTTATCATTATACAGAGGTGCATAAGACACCTATTGGGATATAACAGGCATTGCTTATGAGGTAATGTGCCTGGCAGGTTGGTTACCAAGTGCAGGTACAGGGCAGGGCTCACTCTTGCCAATCACTGGGTTCATAGATGACCAGTATATGTACATGAAATGACACCTTTAAATAAAAATAACTTCAAAAAGGAAACAAATAGCAGGCAATTTTGGCAAGGTGACAGGACATACTGTCACTTGGTGCTCCCCTCTGCTGTCCCATTACCCCAGCTTCAACCCTCACTAGGACTGTAGCTGATAGCTCCACCCTTAGCTTTCTCAGCTGTGTGTAGCCAGTCCTTGTTTCAGACTGGGCTGGGGGCTGGGGTAAGGATGAAATGAAGATGATCCAAAGCCAAAGGCACTGGGGACTATAAGCAAACTGCTTGACCCTGCCTTTTCAGATCATATGCATAGAATCTCACTTTCTGAATCTAAGTCTGTAACATTTGCCCCCTAAATGTTTTATTTCTTTCATCAGGGCTTTGAACTGGTTCTTCTGGTTCAGTCATGCCTGAAGAAGCAAAACTGTAACAGACCTGAATTTTTAAAATTTGGGTGATCTGGAACACCAGCCAGAATAAGAAAAAAATTTTAGTCAAAACCCTGGGATAGGAGACTTAGAAGAGGCTGAGTGAGCCCCTTCAGGAGCCTGGTGTACATCTTTGGATTATTGGCAGGGCTGTGGAGAATGACACACATTCGAAGTGGTGTGGTTAGCCACCATCTTTGAGTTGGGCACCATTGTTTTCCACTAAGCCAGTCGAGAGATTTTGTTGCTATGCAATGCACATGCTGCCCTTGTTTTCTAAGAAGGAGATTAAGTTTCCAGCAGGGCTTTGACCCATAATTTTTCCTGTTCTGGTTGGTGTTCCAGTTCAACTACATTTTACAAATTCAGATCCCTTCCAGTTTTGCTTCATTGTCTCTGACTGAACTGGGATAAACTGGTTGGAAGCCCTCCCTGGCTTCCATAATCAAACTTCTTGGGTTATAATGAACCATTACCACATAACAAAACATAAGAGGCAATCTAATGATACATGTGGATGTTCTGAATTTCAGTACATGATTCTGTGTTCAGATACAATGGGTTATTTGGCATCTGAGCACCTGTATTTTCTCCCTCCACAGGAAAGGGAGAAACTCATTTTCGAAAAATTACTAACTAACTTCAAATGACTAGTGGTCTGAAGACTTTTATGCCATAAAATAAATCTTTCCCTCCTTTATCCCCAAAATTACAAAATCACTTCTGTACTAACTGCAATTTTATTGGGTAATAATTCCTTTAAGCTTGAAATTTCTATAACAAAGTCCTATTGAGAAAGTTGTGTTAGCTGTTCTATGTCTATGTGTAGAGAAATAATGAAAATATTTATAGAATATTTCAGTCCCTTTGTTGTTGTTGTTGTTATGTGCCATCCAGTAGGACCTGACTCATAGCGAGCCCTCCTTGAGATTCCAAGGCAGTATCACTATGGAAGTAGATTGCCCAACCTTCCTTCTGAGGAGTGGCTGCTGAGTTTGAACAACCATCTTTCTGGTTAGCAGTCAAGTGCCTTAGGCACTACACCACCAGAGCTCCTTCATTCCCTTTAGTTTCTGAAAATACAAGGATGAAGCAGAGTATTGGCTAACCATAACTGAACTTTATAAACAACAGAAAATCTCTGGTGTACACATCAATGCAGTGTAGTGTAGTCAAGTTGTTCTTGTATAGAAGCTAATAAGCAAATGTAGCAAGTAACCAAATAGAGACTTTTAAAAAATGTCAGTTGGGCCACATAGTCTCCCAGGGAAGGGTTCAAGCTTCTCCATGTCTTTCATTGCACTGACAATCTGAATTACAGTTTGGGTTTGATCTCAGAGAAATCTGGCTTTAGGTCTCAACTTTACAGCTGTGAAACACTGATCATTATATCCTCGATACATGTAATCAGGATGTAGTGTTTTTGTAAAGATTAGAAATGCTATAACTACAGTGTTAGGCTGAGAAGGAAGCTCCATGAATTATACATAGGCAATTTCCCATCTTTAACTATGAATCCATTTATCTAGCCCATAGCTATGAACGCAGGCCTTGAAACTGTAGGCCAAGATTCACATTCCAGACCCAACAGGGACTAAACTATGTGACCTTGGGCTAATCACATAAACTTTTTAAGCCTCAACTTCCTCAACTCTAAAATGAGGACAATAATAACAACATCATCAGATTGTGGTAAGAATTATGAGTTAATATATGTGAAGAACTTGAAACAGTACATGACTTAAAAGTTGGCAATTGCTGTTGTTCTTATTATCTTCTCTCTATCTAAATTATTCCTGTTCTGGAAATTGGGTTAAGGTTATCTGAACTCCATGGTTTCAAAACAAATAGGAAATGGCTTGTGTGGAGCTTTTTAGACAGTAAAATAAAAATTGATTCTATTTACGAAGAATAGCTAACACGTGAGGTTTACTGAAAAAAGTCATGGGTAAATGCTCTGAAAGCCTACAATTTTAATCTAAAAATATTAAGATGCTATTGGAGCTGCTGAGGGGTGCAAATGGTTAGCATTCTTGGCTGCTAACCAAAGGTTGGAGGTTCATGCCCACTCATGAAAAGCCTGGTGATCTGGCTGAAAAACCAGCCATTCAAAACCTATGGAACACAGTTCTACTTTGACACATATGGGATTGTCATGAGTGAATTGACTTGATGACCACTGGTTTGTGTTTTCTGAGAATGCTGTTGAACTAATAGTCTATAAGGCTTTATAGAAATAGATAGCCCTTTCCTCACTTTATTAAAATACTGACTTTTCTTAAACAGATATTTGATATAAAATGAGCCATAAGCTACACTGAAAGGATTTTATTTTTTGCCTCTGTCATCACAGATAATTCATAGTATACATTTTCAGGAAAGATTAGGAATTAAGTTACAACACTTGCATTGTATTTAAAATATTAAACAGCTAACAATTATATAACTTGTACAGGTCAGGTTAATGTCTAATGACTTTACGTGCAAAGACATATTTAATCCTCACAACAACCTAATTAGGTAGTTATATATATCAGCCTACTTTATTGATGTGGCAACTGAGGTACAGAGAGCTTCAGTAATTTGCTCAAGGTTCTGTTTGAAACTCTTCTTTTGTAAAAGATAGTGACATTGACTTTGTTACTTTTCAGTTTCCCACAGTGCGTGAGGTAGGAGGAGCCAACAAATGTTGTCAACTGAGTGACAAGCCATGTATAACAGCCATAACTCTTAAAAGCTGACTCTAATTTAACCACCAAAAAAAAAAAAAAAAAAAAATTCAAATATTATATTCAAGCTATTCTTAACCTTCTGGATATTTTATGTATTTAGAGTATTTCATTGTGGTATGAAGGCAATATGCTTATTTATTTATTTATTTTTAAATAATATTGTACAACTAGAGAAAATTAAAAATAAAAGGTTCTGATGAGGATAAAGTAATTTCTGTACTTTAATTTTATTTAAAACTATGCCTTCCCATTGATCTTAAGAATAACATTATGATGCCTGGCCCAAAGTACGTGCTTAAAAATATTTAGTGAGTGATTGTTGAAGGAACAGCTTTTCCACCAAAATGTTGGTCTATATTATTTCAGTTTATACGTAATTCTTTAAGAGAGCTTTCATATTTTTACTTTGTATTTATATATTAGTTCTACCACTACAAAGTACTAACCAAATTCATAAACCAAACTCACTGCCATTGAGTCAATTTTGACTCATAGTGACCCCCATACAATTTTCAAGGCTGTAAATCTTTACAAAAGCAGATTGCCTTAGCAGCTAGTGGATTTGAACTCCTGACCTTTTAGTTAGCAACCGGTGGCCTTAAGCACTACACCACCAGAGCGCCTTAGTTCCACATAAAGCTCTCCCAATGCAAAAAGTATCAGAGTAGACAAATTAGAGACAACCCAGGATTTCAAGATGACTTTTGTAACATGGTAGGAGCTCTGGTGGTATTAGTGAAAGCATTGGGCTGCTAACCAAAAGGTCAGCTTCAAACCCATCAGTTACCCTGCAGGAGAAAGATGAGGCAATCTCTTTCCATAAATATTTACAGCCTCAGAAACCCTATGAGGCAGTTTGACTCTGTCCTAAAGGGTCATTATGAGTTGGAATCAACTTGATGGCAGTGGGTTTAGCTTTTGTTTATTTTTATAACATGATGTGATCTAAAGGAAATTTATATTCCAAATATCTAACATTTATGATTACCTCAATGAAGGCTATCTTCTTTTATTTTCATGAAATGATTTTATATTTGTAGTCCCCTTACAATTTTGCAATGCAGCTTGTGTTAAAAAATAATACTGAAAAATAGGAGAATGCACAGCTCTTAGAAATGATGCTCTGAATAGAAAGCCTAGTTATTATTCCTGAGATTTTGCTTTTGCTTTTTTCAATCTAAAAGGAAGTTTTTTTCTTGTGATTTTATATGGCGTAGTTCCCAAGGCATTTGACTGCTAACCTGAAGGCTGATGGTTCAAATCCACCAGCCACTCTTTGGAAGGAACGTTGAGCAATCTACTTCCGTAGTGATACCACCTTGGAAACCCAAGGAGGAGTCACTATGAGTCGGGTCTGACTCAATGGCAGTGCATTGCATTTGTTGTGTTGTATGAAAGAAAGAAATAGAAGACATTTGGTAAACAAGGAATGTGAACTTACATGGTTGAACTTTTGTGTGTGGATGATGTGTTTTACATGTTTTGACTAGTGATCAGTGGGTTTCACTGTATTAAATTTAACCCAAAGGGTTTTGTGGGTGTTGTGGATGGTCTTTTGGGTGCAGCAGGGAAGTGAACCTCACACAGGAAATCCAGGAAGAAAGTAGAATTTAGTACTCACAGTACAGCATGCTTCCAGGCAGGGCCACACAGAGTGTTGCACCTAGAGACAAGCTGAAACTATAGGAGAAGGATTATGCAGGGTGAGCAGGGTGGGTTCTTAGAGTTAGTGTGTGCTGAAATATCACTGGTCAGTTTAAAAATTTTTAGTTCATTAGCTCAGAAAAGGGGACTGGGAATCATAGGAGAATGGCCGAGAGCAACATTGAGTAAGCATGGCCATTAAGAGACTGAGTCACAAGATGGTAATGGGTTTTTGTTATGGGAAATTGTATGGGGCATGGTTGGGAGGGCCAATTAGAGCCCACAGCAATTGAGAGACTGTGACAAGATAGGTAATGGTCACATCAAAAACTGGGTGAAAGGCAAGGGGAGGAATTAATGGATGTCAAGGCAGCAAATTATGTAGGTCATATATTGGCTTTATGACACCCACCAAATTGTGTTGCTGGATCTATTGATTGTAGGAACTCTGTGCAGGAAGAGTATCTGGAGGATGGAACCCTAGGGAGGACAACAGGAAGAAATCCATGTCTGTTTGCCTACATCAGGAGGATGGGAATTTTGCCTAGAACATCCTACCATCTCTATCACTGAACGAGATTTTGCATTGGAAAATTATTTTATTGATTTTATCAAAGAAGAAAGACTCCAGAGCATAAAGTCATTTGGGCAGTGGGTGGCAGAGTGGGGACTCAAACATGGGTTTGGTATGGTTATGTTGTCTGCAGTAGTAATTATTTTTAACTTTAAATTTCTTCATTACCTTGATTATTAAATGTTGTTGTTGTTGTTAGGTGCCATTGAGTCAGACCCGACTCATAGCAACCCGTCCTTGGGTTGCCGAGGCAGTATCACTGTGGAAGTATATTGCCCAACCTTCCTTCTGAGGAGTGGCTCGTGGGTTTGAACCGCCAGCCTTCTGGTTAGCAGTCAAGTGTCTTAGGCACAATTCTACTAGAGTCATCTAAAAAGCAGCTGGTATGCATAAGATACTGTTCTAAAGTTGCCATTTTCTATTTTATGATCTATTTAAAAGGGCATGGGTGAAATATCAATATATTAGAGATAATTTTTATTTAAAATCAATAAGCTAATGGCATTAAAGGAACTATAAAGGCTAATGGGGGTTATTTTAAGGATTTATTTAAAAGAAGGTCATTGGAAGCTGCACTTCTCAAAATGAATGATTTTGAAATTGACTTCCATTTAAACTGCATTTTGATGCAAACTGTATTTTATACTACTGTTAAGTGGTGGTTTCTGAGAAAAAAAAAAGATGTATACATACATCTAATGAAGCGTTCTTAGATCAATGTTTCTGTATTTTTTTGTTGGGAAGCAGGGACATGTTGAGTTGGTGACTAATGCTGTGGAATAATGGATCCTCAAAATAACACATAAACATCTAAACTTGCATGACTTCTAGGTCTTTTTCCCTTCAATCTTACCACCAAGCTATACTCTTCCTAAGCCCCACCCTTAGTTCCCCTTGTTGTTAGCTGCTACTTTGCCCTCTACAATTAAGAACCCTACAAACAACAGGACAAATCACTACCCATTCCCATGCCATCCCCATGATCAATTGTGGATTGGATGACAGTGATCCATAGAATTTTCACTGGCTGATTTTTGGAAGTAGATCACCAGGACTTTCTTCCTAGTCTGCCTTAGTCTGGAAGCTCCACTGAAACCTGTTCAGCATCATTTCAACACACAAACCTCCACTGACAGAGAGGTGGAGGCTGTGTATGAAGTGCATTAGCTGGGAATTGAACCTGGGTCTCCTGCATGGAAGGAGAGAATTCTACCATTGAACCAGCACTGCCTTCATCGACCTACTTTAACTAGGTACTCATGCCAGGCTAAATGTTCTGATATAGATTAAATTGTGTATTGAAATATTCAGCCTCACACTTTCTGATCTCTTATTTGTCCTTGTTTCTTTTGCTCCTTTTTTTAAATGCATGTATTTTTTTCTCCTTCTGTATCTGCTGCCTTGTCTTGTTCCAGTGGCTTTTACCGCAATTGTTCTTGTACCAGGAAAAGTAAGGGGTTTTTATAAAAAGCTATCATCAAGTCATTTTCAAACTACAGATGATATTAGGAAAGAAAGGCCATACTGGGTTTTTCTCCCCCTAATTAGATGGTGAAATTTTTAGTTCTTGGTATTGTTATCTCTTTGAATTGAAACCCTATCATTGAAAAACCAAATGAACTTGAAATTGAGGAGGGCCATTTCCCAAAAGGGAATGCAGCCAAGCTTGAGCCCTTGGCGGAAAGCCAGCGTGGGCATGCTCTGGGTGCATGTGACGTGTTTCTACAGCTCGAATTTCCGAGTTCAGTATTCTTTTCTTTACAAAGTTATTCTAGGATTCAAGATTTTTTTTTTTTTTTAAAAAGAAGTCTATATTACCAAATTTCTACTCTGAATAGTGAAATGTTAACAAAAGTATAGCTCAACTTTGCAGATCATTTTTAAATGATCTGTACAGAGTTGAGGAGCTCTGGTGATACTGTGGTTAAGGCATTTGGCTGCTAAGCAAAATGTCAGCAGTTTGAATCACCAGCTGCTCTGTGGGAGAAAGATGAGGCAGTCTCCTTCCATAAAGATTTACAGCCTGGGAAACCCTATGGGGTCATTATGAGTCAGAATGGACTCAATGGAAATGGAGTTTTGGGATACAGATTTGATCCCAACCTTATTTTGTACATCAATAGGTGTCCCAGTCTATTTCTCAGTCATTCACTCTTTTGCTGAAATCAACTCTATTGCCTACCATGAAGTGGGGGAAAAAATAAACATCTATTGCTGCTGACTCCTTCAGTGATTCTCTGGTGAAAAGTTTCCAGGAAATCAATGAAATTGGTTTTAGATGTGAGACACCCAGGACCTCTGGTTTCTTTAAGACCTGCCCACTGAGAGATATTCACTCAATTCATTGCATCATATACTTATGGTCATGGACAGGCAAATTACTGCTTCTTTTCTTGAATCTCTTACTCTTTGTTTATTGGCTTTGATTTGCTGACATAAAAGACAACTACCTATATGTTTCTCAAATTATCAAAATATTTGCTTTAAATGTCTTTAATTTTATATTGAGGCTGTTACAAAGAAAGCCTTTATAGATGGTAAGAACACACATAATTATTCTTATTATTTCAAGGACAATGATGAAACTGGAAAATTAATTTCACTTTTAGAAATATACATTTAATGCAAATTTACCAGTGATAAGTTTATAAGCTTTATGCTTCTTTTGCTTTAGATGGAAATATGTATCTATAGGTGCTTCTATTTTAGATTCAGAATCTAAGGTTAACTTACTTTTACTAATAGTGGCTATTGATTGCTAGTGCTTTACATGTATTTCTGTGAAATAGTTATTCAGAAGTAGAATAGGAATAAATATGAATATGTGATTTAACAATGCTGCTGTTTATGGGGGTTGGTTACTTTCAGGAAGCAGCCAAAGTGTCAAACATTTTAAGCCCCATATGTGTTAGCAGGAGTACTCAAGGTGAATACAAGAATATGGGAACCACATTCAATGAAATTCTTTTTGTGCATCAGGTCAGTACACAGGATATACAATGCAGCCTTATCAAGAGGTTAATTTGTATATTGTCAAATATACAAATATGATGAAAATTCAAAAAACTGGGGGAAAGACTGACCTCAATGTAGAAAGCATGTTTTCCTTTTATTTGAATTTTATTTAGATACCTTTAATCTCAAATCCTCGTCTAAAAAGAACTAGGAGAGAAATTATAAATTAGCAAAAGTTATTTGGATTCAGGCACAGAAGTGAAGCTATTGTAATAGGAACCCTATAGGATAGAGTCCATGTCAGATGGAAGGAAGGAATAACTAGAAGAAGAAAGGAATAAGCAAGTAGTCCATATGTATACATTTCATTTTTCTGCCCATGATTCTCTCTGGCAGCTGCATGATTAATTCAAAGATTTATTGATTTTTTTTTTCCTTCTCTGCTCCAGCCTACTGACCTGCTTTTGTTGACAAGGCTGTGTGGATCACAATGATTTGACAGTTGAGTATGTGCTGCCATAGTAGTCTCCACAATCTGGAACAAAGACATTAGATTGAGTCCTTATCAACAGGCACTAAACGCTTGAGGAAGATCCATTAACACACCTTCTGATGTCATGCCAGGAAATGAGTTTAGAGATGCCGGCCTCAAATCAGAGCAGCTGGAATTATATGTTTTCCTAAACTTACATTTTGTGTGTATGTATTTATGTATGTATACATGGTGGTACCTTGGTTTCATGTTGTTGTTGTTGTTATGTACTGTTGAGTCGGACCCAACTCATAGTGACCCTTCCTTGGGTTTCCGAGGTGATATTACTATGGGAGTAGATTACCCAATCTTCCTTCCAAGGAATGGCTGGTGAGTTTGAACAGCCAGCCTTCTGGTTAGCAGTCAAGTGCCTTAGGCACTATGCTACCAGAGCTCCTCCTTGGTTTCATAGGGTGGCTATAATAGAATCACACAATGTGGGTAGCTTTGGAAAAAAAAAAAAAAAAAAAGAATTTACTTTCTCACAGTACTGGAGGCTGTTGTTGTTGTTATGTGCTGTCGAGTGGTACCCAACTCATAGTGACCCCTCCTTGGGTTTCTGAGGCAGTATCATTACGGAAGTAGATTGCCCTATCTTCCTAGAAGTATGAATTCAAGGCATCATCAAGACCATGCTCCCTCCTAAAGCTCTGGGGGCAGTTCCTTCCTTGGCCTTTCAGATGGTGGAAGCCCCAGGAATATGGGAGTTCCTTGGCTTGTAGACAAATCTTCACATGGTCTCTTATTCCCCCTCCCTGCTGTGTGTTTTTGTCTCCATGTCTCCCCTCCCCTTTTATAAGACACCAGTCATATAGAATTAGGACCCATCTTAATTGGTATGACCTTGTTAACAAAACTGATAAGATCTTTAAAGAAAGACCCTACTTTCTTAAAGAAGGTCACATTCTCAGATACATGGGTCAGGAATGCAGTACTATTCAACCTATAACAGGTGGGGTGGGGGATGGTGGCTTTTTCACCTCTATTAATGAACATGAGCCAATGTTTAGTTCTTAAAAAGTATATACTGGATTTATGGGTTTTGCTTCAAAATAATCTGCTTGAGGGCAGTGCAGGTACAACACTATGCTGAAGCTGAGTGAATGGGTCTATGGAGGTCCATTCTACTTCATCTTTTGTGAATATTTCAAATATTTTATTTTTAAAAAGTTGAGGAAGGAACATCTGTATAACAAAGTGTAATCTTTTTTATTTGAGCCTTCCGAGTACATGGTTAAACATGAGCAATCGGCACAGCATCAAGCCAGGAATAGGAAGATTATAAATGTCGTGTTTTAAAAATTAATGCAATATTAAGTGAAGTGTTGTTTTCCTGCTGGTTCTGAGCTCTGAAATTGTGAGACAAGGCTAGAACCATAAAGAAAACTGTCCTTTAAAATTAGTGATGCTTCTCCAAGTTGAGAGTGTTCTTTCTAAGTTAATAAGATTGGATAACCTTGACCAGCATTTCCTAAATTGTGTTGAATGGAGAGGTTAAGAAGATGGGGAGAGAGTCATGTGGATTCTTCATTCAAAAAATTAAAGGAATAGTATGTTAAGCAATAGTAATACACTTCTTTACAATAGGATAATACATCATGAATCCTGAAGTGACCATATCAATTTTCATTTTTATCAATCCAGATCATTCATGACATGCCTTAGAATATGATTTGGAAAACACTGATATAGAATTTAAGGCCACTGAGATAAGGCATGCTATGCCAGAGTGTAATCCATTATCGGAATTAACCAGTCAAATTGCTCCACCAACTAAGAATGGCCATGTACCACCACCCACAGAATCAAGAAAGAGCTATCAATCTGTTAGTCCTGTCAGTGTCCAGGCCGGGTGAGGTTTCCCTAGAGTCAGGAAAGGGAGGGACCAGGAACAGCCTTAGGGATCTCAGGAACAGAATGGCAGGAAATCCAGGTTAAAAGGGGTGGAAGTCAAGGCTAGGCACCAAGCCTCCTAGAGCCAGGAAAGGGAGGGACCAGGAGTGGCCTCGGGGACCTCAAGAGCAGAACAATATCCAGGTTAAAAGGGGTAGGAGGCAAGGCAAGCCCCAAGCCCCCTAGAGCTAGGAAATGGAGGGACCAAGAGTGGCCTCAAGGACCACAGGGTGGCAGGTTTCAGGTAGGAATTAGGTAAGAGAAGGGTGCAGAGGTTTCCAACAGCTGAGGGAGACAAATTTGTCTGTTAGTTTATCATCCTGTGAGGCTTGTGCATTGCTTTGAGGCTTTAGGCTGAGCCACTGATGTTTCAGACACCAGCAGAGTTGCACATGTTTTAATGCAATTTACAGACTGAGACAGACTAGGAAGAAGGAGGAGCCATCCACTTCTCAAAAATTGGCCAGGGAAAACCTTATGAATAGCAGAGAAACACTGTCTGATACATTACTGGGCAACTTTATGAATAGCTTGGAAACATTGTCAGACACATTGCAGGAAGATGAGCCCCTTGGGTTGGAAGGCACTCAAAAA
Source organism: Orycteropus afer afer (assembly GCF_000298275.1). Lineage (NCBI taxonomy): Eukaryota > Metazoa > Chordata > Mammalia > Tubulidentata > Orycteropodidae > Orycteropus > Orycteropus afer. The sequence continues at coordinate 7,884,081 of NW_006921724.1, read as the reverse complement.
GGACTGTGAAAGAGCTGCCTCATTTGAGTAGAACCAACCTTAATGATATGGATGAAGTCTTTCAGGACCTCCATGTGCTGACGTGGCATAACTCAAATTGAGGAGAAACAGCTGCAAACATCTATTATTAGTCAAAACATGGATTGTACGAAGTATGAATCTAGGAAAATTGGAAGTTGTCAAAAATGAAATGGAACACATAAAGATTGATATCCTATGCATTAGTGAGCTGAAAGGGACCAATTTTGGCCGTTTGAAATCAGACAACCATATGATCTACTATGCCAGGAATGACAAATTGAAGAGGAATGGCGTGGCATTCATCATTACAAAAGATGTTTCAAGATCTGTCCTGAAGTACGATGTTGTCAGTGATAAGATAATATCCATATGCCTACAAGGAAGACCAGTTAATACAACTATTATTCAAATTTATGCACCAACCCCAAAGCAAAAAATGAGGAAATTAAAGATTTTTATCAACATCTGCAGTCTGAAATGGACTGAACATGTAATCAATATGGGTTGCTTATCACTGGTGACTGGAATGCAAAAGTTAGAAACAGAGAAGAATCAACGGTTGTTGGAAAATTTGGCCTTGGTGACAGAAATAATGCTGGAGATTGCATGATAGAATTTTGCAAGACCAACGACTTATTCTTTGCAAATACCTTTTTTTCAACAACACAAACGGTGGCTATACACGTGGACTTCACCAGATGGAGTATACAGGAATCAGATTGACTACATCTGTGGCAAGAGATGATGGAAAAGCTCAACATCCTCAGCCAGAACTAGGCCAGGAGTGGATTGTGTAACAGACCATCAACTGCTCATATCCAAGTTCAACTTGAAGTTAAAGACAATTAAAACAAGTCCACGAGAGCCAAAATATGATCTTGAATATATCCCTCCTGAATTTAGAGACCATCTAAAGAGTAGGTTTGATGCATTGAACACCAATGACCAAAGACCAGAAGAATTGTGGGATGGCATCAAGAACATCATCCATGACGAAAGCAAGAGGTAATTAAAAATATGAGAAAGAAAAGACCAAAATGGATGTCAGGAGAGACTCTGAAACTTGCCCTTGAGTGAAGAGTAGCTAAAGCCACTGGAAGAAATTACAAGAAAGAAGAGCTTAACAGAAGATTTCAAAGAGCAGCTCAAGCAGACAAAGACCATTAGTATAATCAAATGTGCAAAGACCTGGAGTTAGAAAACCAAAAGGGAGGAACACGCTTGGCATTTCACAAGCTGGAAGAAGTGAGGAAAAAATTTAGGTCTTGAGTTGCAATGTTGAAAGATTCTATGGGCAAAATATTGAATGATGCAGAAAGCATCAAAAGAAGATGGAAAGAATACACAGAGTCACTGTAACAAAAGGAACTGGTCGATCTTCATCCATTTCAGGAGGTGGCATATGTTCAAGAACCAATGGTATTGAGGGAAGAGGTTGAAGCTGTGCTGAGGGAATTGGCGAGGAACGAGACTCCAGGAATTGATGGAATACCCATTGAGATGTTTCAACATATGGATGCCCTGCTGGAGGCACTCACTTCATTATGCCAAGAGATTTGGAAGACAGCTACCTGGCTAACTGACTGGAAGAGATCCATATTTGTACCCATTTCAAAGAAAGGTGATCCCACAGAATGTATAAATTATTGAACAATATCAATAATATCACATGCAAGTAAAATCTTGCCAAAATATGATCTTGAATATATCCCTCCTGAATTTAGAGACCATTTAAAGAATAGGTTTGATGCATTGAACACCAATGACCAAAGACCAGAAGAATTGTGGGATGGCATCAAGAACATCATCCATGACAAAAGCAAGAGGTAATTAAAAATATGAGAAAGAAAAGACCAAAATGGATGTCAGGAGAGACTCTGAAACTTGCCCTTGAGTGATTCATTGTCCAGATATTGAAGATAATTCAATAAAGGTTGCAGCAGTACATTGATAGAGAACTTCCAGAAATGCAAACTGGATTCAGAAGAGGGCATGGAATGAGGAATATCATTACTGATGTCAGATGGATCTTGGCTCAAAGCAAAGAATACCACAAAGATGTTTACTTGTATTTTATTGAGTATGCAAAGGCATTTGATTGTGTGAATCATAACAAATTGTGGATAACACTGAGAAGAATAGAAATTCCAGAACACTTAATTGTACTCACGAGGAACCTGTACATAGACCTGTACATAGACTGCATGGTTTAAAATCAAGAAGGGAGTGTGTCAGGGTTATATCCTTTTACCATACTTATTCAATCTGTATTCTGAGCAAATAATCCAAGAAGCTGGACTATATGAGGGAGAACATGGCATCAGGATTGGAGGAAGAATAACTAACAACCTTAGATATGCTTATGATACAACTTTGCTTGCTGAAAGTGAGGATGACTTGAAGGTACTTACTGATGAAGATTGAAGAATACAGTCTGCAGTATGGGTTACATCGCAATATAAAGAAAACAAAAATCTGCACAACTAGACCTATAAGCAGCATTATGATAAACGGAAAAAAGATTGAAATTGTCAAAGACTTCACATTGCTTGTTTCTACAACCAACGCCAATGCAAGCAGCAGTCAGGAAATCAGATGACATATACCACTGAGCAAATTAGCTGCAAAGGACCTCTTTCAAGGACTAAAGAGCAAAGATGTTTCCTTGAGGACTAAGGTGCACCTGACACAAGCCATGGTATTTTCAGTCTCCTCATATGCAACTCAGAGCTGGACAATGAATAAGGAAGACCAAAGAAGAGTTGGTGCTTTTAAGCTGTGGTGTTGGCAAAGAATGCTGAAAGTACCGTGGACTGCTAAAACAACTAACAGGTCTGTCCTGGAGGAAGTGCAGCCAGAATGCTACTTGGAGGAGAGAATGGCCAAACTTTGTCTCACATCCTTTGGTCATGTTGTCAGAAGGGACTATTCCTTGGAGAAGGATGTCATGCTTGGTAAGGTGGAGGGTCGACAAAAGAGAGGAAGGCCCTCAAAGAGGTGGAATGACATGGTGGCAGTAGCGGTGACTCAGGTGTAGCAAGAATTATGGAGTTGGCTCAGGACCGGGCGGTGCTTCATTCTGCTGTGCATAAGGTTGCTATGAGTCAGAGACGACTCAATGGCACCTAACAACAACAACAACAATATAAGGCACTTGCCTGATCACTGAAAGGTTAGCAGTTCAAATCCACTAGCCACTCCACAGAAGGAAGATGACAGGGTGATCTACTTCCATAAAAATTTACAGCCTCAGAAACCCAATGAGGGTCGCTATGAGTCAGAAATGACCCGATGACAGTGAGTTTGGCTAATTTTGGTTTAAACCTGCTTTAAAGGAGCTCTGAAGGAACTCTGGTAGCATAGTGCCTAAGGCCCTTGACTGCTAACCAGAAGGCTGGCAGTTCAAAACCC
>NW_006921724.1:7871005-7880026 GCF_000298275.1 Orycteropus afer afer | reverse complement strand
TGACTGCTAACCAAAAGGCTGGTGGTTCAAACCTGCTAGCCACTTCTCAGAAGAAGGTTGGGCAATCTAGTTCTGTAATGATACCGCCTTGGAAACTCAAGGAAGGGTCACTATGAGTCAGATCTGACGGCAGTGGGTAGTAGTAGTAGTATCATTTGAAGTGTTTTAAACCTTAGGTTGAATTATTGAGGGTTAAATAGAACTTACATATTTTTATAAGACCAAACACATAGGTAGAACGAATCTAAAAAGTCTGTTTTTATAAATTTGTATATAGAATACTTATGTTTTACGGGATTCTAACTTTATTTTGAAGAGCTCTGGTAGCGTAGTGCCTAAAGCACTTGACTGCTAATCAGAAGGCTGGCAGTTCAAACTCACTAGCCACTCTTTGGAAGGAAGGTTAGAGAATCTACTTCCATGGAGATACTGCCTTGGAAACCCAAGGAGGGGTTGCTATGATTTGGGTCTGACTCGACAGCACATAATAACAACTAACAACCTTATTTTGTACTTGGCTGGATCTCATTTTTGTCTTAACTACCATATAATAAGATGCTATCATAGGTAACCACAGAATGATGTGGTGTGGTGTGGAGTGGGAAGGGAAGACCCCTTGTAGGGTGTACCTTTATACTGAGATGGCATAGAAAGAGGGAACCAGCCATGTGTGGATAGTTGGGTCACGAGTTGTCTGTGGTTGGTAGAAATGTGCTCAGAAGTGGAGGAGAGAATGGTAGGTAGGGCCAAGTTATGTAACTTAGGCCTTCTAGACCATCTCAAAAAGATGGGATTTAAGTACAGGAATAATGGAAAACTTTTGAATCCTAGACAGGGGAATGATGTGAACACAGTGTATGGAGCATGTGGACTGTAGGACATGTGCACCATGGGAAGATTCATTAGGAGACTCCATAGTAGTTCAGGAGATGTGGCAGAGAGTTGAGTGCATATAGACATGGGGACAGAGTATAGGTTAGGGATATGTTTGGGAGAGGTTTGATATGATTGGCTGATAGATTGAAAGTAAGGGAGGAAAGCAAGAAAGTTTTCAAAGAGGACTCAAGTTATTGCCTTGAAGAATTTAGTAGGTGTTTGTACCATTGATAATAGATACATTTTATTATTAGTTTTATTTGGGTAAATCAGACATAGAAATAATTTTGATAATGGGCAAAGCCCGTTAGGAACTTACTACTTGGTGAAGGTAGTGGTGGTATGTTACCTAAAACATCGTTTTGAAGGTGGCTTTGCACATAGTTTTGTAGAATGCTTATGAATGTCTCTTAGCCTTTGTTCCTGTTGTTTTCTTATTTGTTTCACCTTGGGCACTTGACTACATTTTTATTGACTGACTTCAAGTTAAGGAACTCTGGTGATGTAGTGGGTAAGACATTTGGGTGCTAACCAGAAGGTCAGTGGTTCAAAACTACCAGCTGCTCTGCAGGAGGAAGATGAGACAATCAAATTCCATAAAGATTTACAGCCTTGCAGACCCGATGAGTGTCTATGAGTTGGAATTGACTCAATGGCAGTGGATTTGATTTTTGCATTTAACTTTGACTTCAACTTAGTAGTATTAAAAAACAAAGAAAGAAAGTGAAAGGCTTTAGGCATTTGAAATGAAAAGGGAGATGGTAGGCCTTCTTTCAACTCTTTCAGTCTAAAAATTGTATTTTAAAAAAATGGTTGCCATCTCAAAATATTTATTAGGTACTGGCTATTTTTTAAATTTTTAACAAAAACACCATGAGCATATTAGTGCTCTTTTGTTAGGTTGTGTGTTTTTTTTTTTTTTTTTTTTTTTTTTTTTGATAAATTCTCTTACTCTTCAAAGTTCAATTTCCATAGAAAATTCAATTTATAAGTTAAACCATTTTGTTATTTTACCCGTAATCACCCCTTCTTTATTCATGATAGTGTATGGATACTTTTTTTTTTTTTTTAAGCTAGTCCTTTAGTCTTTCCTTCATCTTCAGAATTTCTTTTAACCTCCTCTCATAAATTTTACAATTCCAACCTCTGGGTCATTTTCTTTGCTGTCTTTGAGGTCTCTCCAATAATTCTTCACTAAGGGAAGTGCATACATTTTCTTCTAAAATCATGCATGAGGAAAATGAACTTTAACATCTCTCCAAGAAAGTATATGTGGTCCAAGATGATAATCAAGTCTCTTTATAGGGACTGTATGTGGTCATTTTTCTGATTAGAATATGGATATGAATCGGATCCTTTCAAAGTTGGTTCACACTTTCATGTAACAGGGTAATGACCTTAAGTTCTCAGCTTCAATTGTTAAGCGAGAACCCATTATAATGAAGTAGCAGTGTTACTAGATGAATTCTGAGTATTCTCTCTTGTACCAGTTTTAGGAAAAATAAATACTTGACCTGTCTTTTATCTGTTTGAATTGATTATTTTTTAATTAGAAATTGTGAGTCATCTGCGCAAAAACAATTGGAAAATAATTTTTAAAAATAAATGATAGAGGAGTTCTGGCAAGATGGTAGAATAAGCAGACAAGCTACATAGACCTTCTGCAACAAAGCAATTGAAATCAATTGAAACTGATAGAGAAGGTGATCTTGGAACCCTGAGCTTTGAATGCAAGGATAAAGAAGTGGATTAAATACCAATTAATAGAAGAATCTGAATGAAAACAGTGACTAAGAAGACACATGGAGCTGTGGACTCCTGGCTGTCCTGAGGGTATAGCCATTTTGAATATTTCCCAGTAGCAAGAATCGGCTAAGAATTGGCTCTTCTCACTACAGACTACATGGGAAGGACTGCATTGCTGCCTGACAACCAGAAAGGAAAACAGAGAAGAAGGAGACAGAAAAAGGAGACAAACCAACCTGTGGACTGCAGCAGCTGTCTAAAGTGTGTAGACATTTTAAATATTTGCAAGATGCAAGTGTGACCATTTTGAATATATGCAAGTGGCTTTCTTACCTGGATGGCAACACAGGAGTGGGTTCCACTTGCTGAGGACAGAACAAGCAGCTACACTGGAGGGTGATGACTAGAAAGGTGTGATATTCCCCATTTTGCTCTTATACCCCACACACACTCATGGTAAACAGAGATGTGGCCATCCCCTGACTCCACCCATCTTCTTGACCAGAAGGAATTCCATCTCAGACTGTTCCCTGACAGAGGCTGGATGCTGTGCCCTATCCCCACAGTTTGTTTTTGATTGATTTTTTTAAAAATTATTCTTTTTACCTTTCTCCTTTCTTCCTTTATTATTATTACTTTTTTCTTTCCTGTCCTTGGTTCCTTTTTTTCTCTTCCCTTTCCTGGTTCTCTTTGTTTTTTTCTTTCTTTTTGTCCTTCCCATCCCTTGCTTTCCCTTTTGCAATTTCCTCATTATCTTTCTTTATCCTTTTTAACATATTTTGAAAATTTTTCCTCTCATTTATTGCATTTATTTTTTTCTCCTGTGAATGTACCTGTTTGTTTATGCAGTTTGAGTTTTCTGTCCTATTACTTTTATTTTTATTTATTTATTTATTTATTTGTCTGAGTAAAAGATAGCAACTGTACAACCACAACCCAACTATTCCTGCACCTCCTGAAGCCCCACCCACTGAGAGAGGGTCACCACTTCCTATTGCACCAACTGGCCAACAATAGATAGTAACTAATACCAGCTCAACTCACTGTCAACTGCTTCTTACCAACAGCTAATGGATATCTGTGCACACACTCTCATTCTCTATCACGCATACCAGGAGTCTAATGGTGAGTGCCTGAGTGCTGACAACTTGAAAATAGAGGAGTAAGATATGCTCTTCACATGGATATATCAAAACAGAATAAAGGGGAAAAAAAACTTAGAGGAATCACACCAACACACAACCACAAGTAGAATATAAATAGAACACCACCAAAACGTCCCAGAGACAACAGACCTTCACAGTCCACAGAAAGAAGCAAGACAAAGTAGTAGAAACAAGGGACCAGGACACAAAACCAGAAAACATCCCTGAGGAAGAAGCAGCACTGCAACTCCCTGAGAAGGAATTCAAAAGAATTATATTTGGGTACCTTCAATGGATTGAGAGACAGATTAAGGAAAACACTGACAAGATCGAGGAAAACACTGACAAAATGAAAGAAAACATAGACAAAACTCTAGAAAAATTTAGGAAAACAATACAAGAAGAAATTGACAAAATAAACAAAAAATTAGAAATGATACAAAAACAACAAATAGAAATCCAAAAGATTAATACTAGGATTTCGGAAATAGATAATGCATTGAAGGGGCAGAGGAGTAGAATTGAATCAATGGAAGACAGAATTAATGAGATTGAAGACAAATACTTCAATACTACTTTGTTACGGGATCAATAGCTTGGTAAAGTAGAGAGTCAACAAAAAAAGGGAAGGCCCTCAACAAGATGGATTGACACAGTGGCTGCAAAGATAGGCTCAGGTATAACAGGGATCATGAGGCTGGTACAGAACCAGGCAGTGTTTTATTCTGTTGTACATAGGGTTGCTATGAGTTGGAGATGACTCGATGGCACCTAACAACAACATCAACAAGGGATCAATCATACAAAAGATCAAAACAAAATGTAGAAACCCTGAGATCCATATGGAATACCATAAAGAGGAATAATCTGTATGTAATTGGAATTCCACAACAGGAATAAATAAATAAAACCACAGAGAAAATTGTCAAAAATTTGTTGGTAGAGGATTTCCCTATTATGATGAAAGATGAGAATATATCCATTCAAAAAGTTCAACGAACCACAAATTGGATGCACCCAAAAGAAAATCTTCAAGACCTATCATTATCAAACTCACCAAAACCAACCACAAAGAAAGAATCCTGAAAGCAGCATGGAAAAAAAGAAAAAAGTTACCTATGAAGTGCAACCAGTAAAACTAAGCTCTGATTTCTTGGTAGAAACCATGAAGATGAGAAGGTAACGGGATGATATATATAAAACTCTGAAAGAAAAAAATTCTCCAAACAAGAATTATATACCCAGCAAAATTGTCCCTCAAGTATGAGGGTGAAATTAGGAGATTTCTAGATAAGCAGAAATTTAGGGAATTTGTTAAAACTAGACCAACCTTAGAAGAGATACTAAAGGGAGTCCTTCCAACAGAGAACCAACAACAGCAAACAACAACCAATGATTAACACACATCACAACATAACCCAGAAACAAATTCAGTTATAGGAGTATCCAAAGTACAATAAGCTTACAATACAATAAACAGGGAACCAGAGACATCAATTGGAAAATGAGGACAACTACAAACAGAGGGAATATATAGTGTAGTTACAGAACTTCTAAGTGGTGAGGAAGTAAAGACAATTGCAAGATAGACTAGATTGTTTTAAACTTGGAAAGAAAATAATAAATCACAGGGTAACTGCAAAGAAAAATAACAAGCCTTGGCATCAAATAAAAAGGACAAGCACAAATATTTAGAAAATACTAAATCAAGGAGGTGATAACATGATTCATAAACAAAATGAACTCAACACAGAAAATTTTGTGGAACAAAGAAATTAACACCATGAAAAAAGACATAACAAAATGACATCAATAAATTCAAACTTGTCAGTAATTACACTGAATGTCAGTGGACTAAATGCACCACTCAAGAGACAGAGAGTTGCAGGCTGGATAAGAAAACATGACCCATCAATATGCTGTCTACAACAGACTCACATCAGACACCAAGACAAAAACAGACTGAAAACCAAAGGTTGGAAAAAAATATGCCAAGCAAATGTCAACCAAAAAGTGGCAGAAATGGCAATATTAATTTCTGATAAAGTAGATTTTAAGACAAAAATAACCATAAGAGACAAGGAGAAGAGCATTATATAATGATTTAAAGTATCAATTGAACAAGAGGACATAACTGTAATAAACACCTATGCACCCAATGAAAGAGATGAAAAATGCATTACCAACATAAAAAAGTACTGGCCCAGATGGTTTCACTGGAGAATTCTACCAATCATTCAGAGAACTGACATGAGTCCTACTCAAAATGTTCCAAACCAAAACCAAACTCACTGCTGTCAAGTTGGATCCAACTCATAGAGACCCCTCCTTGGGTTTCCGAGGCAGTATCACTACAGATAGTGCCTAAGGCACTTGACTGCTAACCAGAAGGCTGGCGGTTCAAATCCACCAGCCACTCCTCAGAAGGAAGGTGGGGCAATCTACTTCCCTAGTGATAGCCTCGGAAACCCAAGGAGGGGTTGCTATGAGTTGGGTCCAACTCGATGGCATGTAACAATAACAAAAAATAACAGTCACTACAGAAGTAGATTGCCCAACCTTCCTTCCAAGGAGTGGCTAGTGGGTTTGAACCACCAGCCTTCTGGTCAGCAGTCAAATGCCTTAGGCACTACACAAGCCACACTCCTCAAACTATTCCAGAACATAGAAAAAGATGGAATCCTTTCAAATTCATTTTATGTAGCAAGCATAACCCTGATACCAAAACCAGGCAGACACCACTAGAAAGGAAAACTACAGACCAATATCCCTCATGAATAGATTTAAAAAAAAAAAAAAGTCTTTAACAAAATCGTAGCCAATAGGTTCCAACAACATATTAAATAAATAAATAAACAAACAAACAAACAAATAAATAAATAATACATCATGACCAAGTATTCATACCAAGTATGCAAAGATGGTTCAACATTAGAAAAACAATCAATGTCATTCATCACATGAGTAAAATAAATGAAAAGAATCATGTGATCATATCAACCGATAAAAAAAGGCATTTAATGAAATCTAGAACCTATACCTGATAAAAACTCTTCACAAATTAGGAATAGAAGGGAAATTCCTTAATGTGATAATAGACATGTTTGCAAAACCAGCAACCAACATTATTCTCAACGGAGAGAGACTGAAAACAATCCCCTTGAGAACAGAAACCAGACAAGGAGATACCTCTATTTCCACTTGTATTCAACATTGTATTGGAATCCTAACCAGAGAAATAAAGCAAGAAAGGAAAATGAAAGACTTCCAAATTGGAAGGAAGAAGTAAACTATCCCTATTTGTTGATGATATGATCCTATACCCTGAAAACCCAAGAGACTCGGCACGAAAACTACTGGAACTTTTTGAAAGATTTGGCATATTAGTAGCATACAAGATGCACATACAAAAATCAGATGGATTCTTCTACATCAGCAAAGATGTCTTTGAAAAGGAAATCAATACAATTTACAATAGTACCACAAAGATAAATTACATGGGAATAAATCTTCCCAGGAACACAAAAGACCTATACAAAGAAAACTATAAAACACTATTTCAGGAAACTATAAGAAATCTATGTAAATGGAAGAACATACCACACTCATGCATAGGAAGATTGAACATTGTGGAAAAGTCAATTATACCCAAAGCAATCTATACATTCAATACAATTCTGATCCAGATTCTATCAACATTCTTTAAAGACATGGAAAAACTCATCACTAATTTTATATGGAAAGGAAAGAGACTTTGGATAAGCACAACACTATTGAAGAAGAAGAACAAAATAGGAGCTCTCACACTCCCAGATCTCAAACCTACTACACAGCCACAGTTGTCAAAACGGCGTGGTGTTGGTACAATGACAGACACATAGATCGGTGGAACAGAATTGAGAACCCAGAAATCGATTTATTGACCTATGGCTAGATGATCTTTGACAAAGATCTGAAATCCGTTAAATGGGGAAGAGGGAGTCTCTTTTACAAATGGTGCTGGCAAAACTGGATATCCATTTGCAAAAAACTAAAGCAAGATCCATACCTCACACTATACACAAAAACTTACTCCAGATGAATCAAAGACTTAGATGTGAAACTGAAAGCTGTAAAGATCAAAGGAAAAGTAGGGTTAAACCTAGGGGCCCTAATTTATGGCATAAATAGACTATCAAGCATAACACAGGATGCACAGCAGCAGACGATGAACTAGGTAATTGAGACCTTCTAAAAATTAAATTCTTATGTGCATCAAAAGACTTCTCCAAAAGAGAAAAATAGAACCTACACAATGGGAAAAAATATTTGACAACGACATGTCAGACAAAGGACTTACCTCTAAAATTTATGGAAAATTCCAACACCTCAACATCAAAAAAGACAAACAATCCAATTTAAAAAATGGGCAGAAGATATGAACAGATGTTTAACCAAAGAAGTTTCAGGCAACCAACAAACACATGATAAAATATTCATTATCATTAGCCATTAAAAAAAAAAAAAAAAACCTCACTGCCATGGAGTCATATCCAACTCATAGCGATCCCTTGGGTTTCCAAGGCAGTATCTCTGCAGAAGTAGATTGCCCAATCTTCCTTCTGAGGACAGCTCGTGAGTTTGCACATTAGCCATTATAGAGATGCAAATCAATGCAACCATGTGATACCATCTCACCGCAGCGTTAATAACAAAGTTCAACAAAAGAGAAAATAACAAATGCTGGCGAGGATGTGGAGAGATTCAGACTTTCATACACTGGTGGTGGAACTGTAAAATGATACAACCACTATGGAAATTGGTATGGTGATTCCTTCAAACGTTGCAAATAGAAATACCATTTGACCCAGCAATTCCATTACTAAGTATATATCCTAAAGAAGTGAGAGGCAGGACACAGAATGATAAATGCACACCCATGTTTATCACAACACTATTTGCAATAACAAAGTGATGGAAACAAGCTAAATGCCCATCCACTGATGAATGGATCAACAAGCTTTGGTACATACACACAATGGAATACTATGCAACACTAAGAAATAATGTAGAATCTGCAAAACACCACATATCATGAATGAACTTGGAGAACATTATGCTGAATGAAATAAGTAAATCAAAGGACAACTACTGTATTAGTCCACTATTGTAAAAAGTCAAGAAAAGGTTTATATATAAAAGGAGACTTTCTTTGTTGGTTACCAGGGAGGGGAGGGAAAATTTCCAGATAGGTTGTGGGGGGAAGATTAATATA
>NW_006921724.1:7869417-7870664 GCF_000298275.1 Orycteropus afer afer | reverse complement strand
ATTATTACTGGTTATAGTGGTTACCAGAAGTAGGAGGGAGGGGCATTGGCTTTATGCTAGTGGTGGTGGAATATTTTGAAAAAGGATAGCAATAATGGTAGCACAACACGAAATAAAAAATCAGTGTCCCTGAGCTTTAAATGTGGAAGTAGTTATGTTGGTGAATGTCTTGTTGTTAGTGTTTTCACCACAATAAAAATGAAAATAAATAAATAAATGATAGAATTTAGGGAGGATGCTGAATGAATGACTAGATGGAGCACAGAACATTTTTAGGGCAGTGAAACTATTCTCCATGATACTGTGGTGGTAGATACATGACATTATACATTTGTCAGAACCCATAGAACTGTAAACACAATAAGAATCTTCATATAAACTACTGCTTGTAGTTAGTAACAGTTGTATAAATATTGTTTTATCAGTTGTAACAAATGTACCATACTAATGCAAGATGTTAATAATAGGAGAAGCTGTCTGCAGAGAGGAGTAGAGTTATATGGGAACTTTCTGTACTTGCTGTGCAATATTTGTTTCTCTAAACCTAAATATACTCTAAAAACAAGATTATTAATTTAAATTTTAAAAAAGATAAAGTATTGCATCTTTTCCCTTTAAATAACTACATGCAGAAATATATTTTTCCACATATAAAAACCGACCTGAATTAATTTAAAATAATATCATATGTGTGACATAGTACTTTATAACCAGCTTCAAAAATCATTGTACGGATTTTTTTTTGTCCTAGCATCCTTTAAAAGAATGTGACTGATAATACTGAATTTGGATTTTTATTATTGCCATTTGAAGAAAAATTAATCCTTAGAAAATGAAAAATCAAAAAATTGTAGACTTAAGAATTAGAATAACATTTGGGAAAAAAAAAAAAGATAGTTATTTTACCAGCCTCTATTTTATTTCACATTAAGGTTACCTGAATGATCTATTACTAGGATATAAGTTCCAGGAGAATAAGGATTTTGGTCTGTTTTTTTAGCACTTAGATTAGGTCCCAGCCTATTCCAGTATGACATCATATTAATCAGTTATATCTGCAAAAACCCTACTTCCAAATACAGTTGCATTCATCACAGGTTTCAGAAGTTAGAACTTGAGCATCTCCAAAAACCCACTGTTGTCGAGTAGATTATGACTCATAGTGACCCTATAGGATGGAGTAGAACTGCCCCACAGGGTGTCCAAGATTGTTGGAAGCTTTCCACCCCATCTTTCTTCTGTGGAGC
>NW_006921724.1:7834162-7865772 GCF_000298275.1 Orycteropus afer afer | reverse complement strand
TCCTATCTTTTAATCCCCTTTTTCCTGCTCTTCTGGCCTGCTTCTTTGGGCATCCCTGAGTTGTCTCTCCTCACCTGTATTCCTGGGGCTGACTGCTCTTCTGTCTGGGTTCAAGGCTTTTATCCCCTTTCTCCTGCTCTTCCGGCCTGCTACTCTGGTGTCCCTGCGTTGTCTTTCCTCACCTGTAACCCCGAGGCTATAAAGGGCATAAATCAGCCCATAACTGTAAAGCTTTCATTGCCAAGTTTCCTAGACCAGTGCTTCTGAAGTGGGCTGTGCACAGGAATCACCAGGGATCTTGTGAAAGGGATTCCCAATCTGTAGTTGGGATGGGACCTGAGATTTTCCATTTCCAAGGAGCTCCCACATGGTGCTGAATCTACTAGTCTATGGACTGCATTTTGAGCGGCAAGGCTGTCCACTCTCAACCCTGGCTATACATTATAACCACCTGAGTAGATTTTTATACATAGCAATGTCTTGTTCTCAGAGGTTCACTTTAATGACCTGGGCTTGGGCCCCAGAGTGCATATTTTTAAAAGCTCTCCAAGTGAGTTCCATGACTGCTGGGATGTCAGGCCACTGCTCTGAACACAGGTGACCTGGCTCTTTTTTGTGACAGTTTGTAACTGAGTTCACTGATGTGATTTAGTGCATATCTGCCTTTCAGTGGAGCCAAGCTGTCTGAGGAAATTGTTATAGGACAGCACCCAATGCAGGGAATAGTGTAAAGCAATGTCTTTTCTCCGTGAGTGAATGAGCTAACTGATCATTTTCAGATGCAGTTGATTATTGTGACTGACTTGATTCCAGAGTTAACAGTTGAGTGTTTTGGCTCTTATACTTCAGCATGCCTAAATATGCTTCACACGGGATGACAGGGTTGATGGAGGAAGAAAGAGGCCTCAAACTCCCAGATAAAACTAGGAAATGTATTGGTTAACAAGGTACTAGAAAAAATCATTTTATATCTAAGATGGAGTAATAAGATAGGAAAAGATACACTATTCAGAATGGTAGTGCTGTTTTAGCAATTCCATGCACAATGGAATGAGATGCTGATAGTCCTGTGTCATACTTGTGATTGGTTGGTGATCAGACCATTGTGAATGATAGGGTTTCACTTGGTAATTTTCAGAAGTAGGTGGCCAAACCTTTCCTCCTAGTCCATCTTAATCTAAAAGCTCTGTTGAAACCTGTCCAACACCATAGCAACACACAAGCCTCCACTGACAAATGGGTGGTGGCTGCCTGTGAGGTTCCCTGGCTGGGAGTTGAACTTGGGTCTCCTGCATGGAAGGTAAGAATTCTACCACTGACCTGCCACTGCCTCATCATTCAGAATAGAGAGGCAGAAATCATTGGTAACCTTCATGGGAAGTCAGAGAACAGTAAGATAGACACTTTGGGCACATTCTGCAAAATAGAAAAGCATTAATTTTCAGAAAGATTAAGGTTAAAAAAACACTTCTCTAAGCTAAGGGCTGCGATTCAGATACTGTCTTTTGTTTCAAGGCCTGACATTCTCAAAGCTCCATCATTTCATTTCACCTGATAGGTGATAAGGTAAGGAGAAGAGCAACCATTTCCCATCTGAGCAGAAATTGCTTTCTGGCTTTTCTCCAAGATGTTGTTTTTATTGCATTATAAGACCTACAAGGAGCTCTGGTGGCATAGTGGATAAG
This sequence comes from Orycteropus afer afer, assembly GCF_000298275.1. Classification (NCBI taxonomy): domain Eukaryota; kingdom Metazoa; phylum Chordata; class Mammalia; order Tubulidentata; family Orycteropodidae; genus Orycteropus; species Orycteropus afer. The sequence goes on along the minus strand of NW_006921724.1, from coordinate 7,864,087 downwards.
GCATTTGGCTGTTAATCAAAAGGTCAACGATTCAAACCCACCAGCTGCTCCACAGAAGAAAGATGGAACGATCTACTTCCATAAAGATTTACAGCCTCGGAAACCCAATGGGTGTTGCTGTGTGTCAGAATCTACTAGATGATGTTTTTGAATGAAAAAAATGAGTTTTTTTTTTTTAATAAGACCCATACTGGAAGTAGCTCTGATGTGGTTTTATCTTCCTTGTCCTGTCCCTGAGGTGCACACTGACATAAAGGAAAGAGAGAAATAATTTTCCTGAGATGCTTGTTTCTTCTGGAGGTGCCAGGCCAGCAGGATGATCCATAGCTTACATTTCTTTGCAGGTGATCATATGAGGTAGCCTCTAAAGATACAAAAACTGCTCTAAGAGCTTAGAGAGGCTGCCCAGCATCTCTCCCACAAAATGTGCACCATGTGCTAGTGGATCTGATGAAATGTTAAGCCCCAGCCGAGGAAACTCATTGTGACTCTGCAGCAACCAGTACCAGTTACCATGCAGTTGATTCCAACTTATGGCAACCCAATGTTTGTCAGAGTAGAATTATGCTCCACAGGGTTTTCTATAGCTAATTTTTTTGGAATTAGATTGTCAGGCCTTTCTTCTGAGGGACCTCTGGGTAGAATTGAACCTCCAACCTTGCAGTTAGCAGCTGCATCCATTAGCTCTGGGACCATCCAGAAACACCAATAGCCTGATAGGAAAATATTCAATTAAAAAGAGAACTAATCAGCCACTGTGTCTTTTGACAGCTTTTGTGCCTTGCTGTGTGTACACCATTTTACGTAATCTGTGTAGTCCTTACTTCTGATTCTTGGAATGTTTGTCTTTGTTGTTTAGCAATTGTGGTACTTAGTCAAGCAGAACTTAAGTGGGTTGCAAAACAGGACAGAGAAGTGGCCCATGCTTGAGTACTAAGGGGCTAAATGATTAATGTACAAAAACCCAGTGCATTGAGTAGTTTCTGACTCACAGCAACCCTATAGGACAGAGTAGAACTGCCCCCATAGGGTTACCAAGGCTGTAAATCTTTACAGAAGCAGATTGCCTCATCTTTCTCCTATGGAGCAACTGGTGGGTTTGAATCACTGACCATTTGGTTAGCAGCTGAATGACTCAAGTACAAAAGGAACAGTCAAGCACTTCCCAGGGACTTCTCTATACTTTTAAAAATGAATCACTCCTTATAGAAGCTTGCCCAGCCTGGCCATGGGCAGAAGGATCCAGTATGCCTGCAAGGAAAGTGAAAGCAGGTTGTGAATGAATCAGGGAGGTCCAGGGCATCAGCGAAGGAACATTGTGCAGGGGTTGACAGTAACCACATTCTGTAGTCTGACCTCCTGGAATCTAACCCAGGATATGCCATTGTCTTACTCTGTGATCTTGGACAACTCACTTTGCTCCTCTGTACCTCAATTTGTTCCTGGAAGGTGATGCTAGTACTATCACCTTCCTCATAGGATTGCCTCCTTAATAGGTTAAATGAGTTATTGCCTGAAAAGTACTCTCCTCTCCATGACTGCCATGGCATGGTATATAAATATGCCATCATCATCATCATATCCATTACAGTGACCATCCATCTTCTGGTATGGGCATGGCTTTTTTTTTTTTTTTTTTTTGAAGTTTTTCTTCCCCTTCCTTCCCACCCCTAGTAACCAACATGAAAATTTCCTTCCATCTATAAACCTTTCCTTGACTTTTTACAATAATGACCTAATACAATATTTGTCCTTCCATGATTGACTTGTTTTACTCAGCATAATGTCCTCCAAGTTCATCCATGTTCTGCAGAGTTTTGTAGAAATTGTACATTTCTTTAGTGTTGCATAGTATTCCATCATATGTATGTACTATAGTTTGCTTATCCATTCTTCTGTTGTTGGGCACCTAGGTTGTTTTCATCTTTTTACTATTGTAAATAGTACTGCAATGAAATGGGTGTGCATATATCTGTTCTTGTCCTGGCCCTCACTTCTTTAGGATATATACCTAGTCATAGGATTGTTAGATCAGATGGTATTTCTAATTACAAATTTTTAAGGAATTGCCATACTGCTTTCTACAGTGGTTGTGTCATTTTACAGTCCCACCAGCAGTATATGAGAGTCCCAATCTCTCCTAGTATGTGCACATCTTGAATTGCCTAAAGGAACAAGTATGGGACAATATCTTGCTCACTCACCTGGTATTTTTGAGATGTGGTTTGTCCTCTAAGGTCACCATTACAAGGGTGAATTGAAGATCCCTACTGGGAAGAGGCAGCCAACTACACAAGTATCTGCAGTCAAGATCTGGTCCTTGGGCAGGTGTTTACCAAGAGAGAGGTTAGCTGGTTGGAGCTGGACAAAACTGGGGGTGACTCTACACTTAGGCTATAGGGACAGGTAGCATGAGAAATTCAGGGAGGGTTGCAGCATAGTGTCTGATTACTGCTCTGAAATGTTCATATCCAACATCATGGTGACCTAGGGCTTTCTATGTTTTGGATGAGATGGGATTATGTATATCCATTGATCAATTCATTCAACACATAGTTATTGGACATCCCATAACCAAGCTTTGCATAGAGTACTGAGGTGAAAGAGTGAAACCTAGAGTCAGCATTTCTGTGCTCATCAGTTTTATGGTCTTAGGGGAGACCTCAAACAAATAATCATGTCAATATCATTGATTCTTGTTACTTATGGGAGTTACGTTCTATACAGTCTTTTTGAACACTGATTAGTGAATATGGAACCAGCCTTGTGCATCAGATGACTCAAATTTTTCACCTCTCTGCACATGTGCCTGTCTACAAATGACTTCTAAAATGACATGAGTATTGGTGTTAGGGTTTATGTGTAGTCTGTACATAGCAGAGTGTTTAGAGACCTTCGCCCTGGTGTTCAAGCCGGTACATCACACACACACTCACCACACAGACAGCACTGATAACCAAAGAAAACCCTCTGTATTTCCACAGCCTCCTAAAGTTGAGCTTCTGATGAGAACTATCTACCCCTTCTATTTCTTTTTTTTCCTATTAATGTCCCTTTTTCTTTTTTTTAAATTAAATGCCTTAGAAGAGAGCTAATTTAATCCCAGTGGTATATTATGAAGCAAATCAAAACTTTGAGATACCTGCTGTTTGATATCTGTACACTTGATGTGTGAGGAGAGGTGACCTTTACTTAGATCTGGCATTCCTTTTGGGCCAAAGTATAACACTCTCATATGTATGTGTGTCTGTTTTTAAATTTAAATGTACCACTTTCAAGATAAAGTTTGGGAACAATCATGTGAAAAAAAAATATGTATTTAGATTGATATATCTGTCATAGCAATAATGTTGATAGATGATAAATTAAAGGGAAAAATCTATAAAGGTTAAGAGTAAAAGATAGGGTCGTGCCTTTCAAGAAGTGAATATTAATAGTGAACTTCTTTAGACATTTGTTTGTTGTGAAATTGTCAGTGCACATAAATTCTAGTGCTTATGGCTCTACATACAGTTTTTGCTATGTAGCATCCTCCTTTTTTATGCTTTGGGGAGATCTCTGTAACACCAGTGCTAATCATTGTGGATTTATCAGAGTAAATGGTTAGGTTATGCTATACTCTCATTTTATGTAAACAATAAAAATTGTTGCTGTTGTTATGTGCCATCAAGTCGAACCTGACTCATAGCGACCCCTGCTTGGGTTTCTGAAGCAGTATCACTACAGAAGTAGATTACCCAGCCTTCCTTCTGAGGAGTGGTTGGTGGGTTTGAACCACCAGCCTTCTGGGTAGCAGTCAGGTGCCTTAGGCACTATGCTACCAGAGCTCCTAAACAGTAAATACTCCGAAAAAATAAACAAAACTTGATTGAAATATTTTAGCAATCAATATACCGTATTTATAGCTTTATTCTTTCAAATATATATTTATGAGATTGTTTAAATTTATTTACTTATCAAGGAATGTTTGCTCAAAGAAACAGCCCAATTTTGGAAAACAGAATTGAATCTCTCTCTAATTATTTTTATGCTGCCTTTTTCTCCCTTGGGTATGCCCTAAAGCAGATATCCTTCTGACAAAAGGGATTTTAACAGCCACTCTCCTTGCCTCCCTGATTAATAATACCCCAATGTTTTTGTACAGTTTTGGGATAAATTTTCTTATTGAATATTGTGTCAATCTAAACCCTCCTGTAAGGAAATAAACAAATCAACATAATATTCTTATATACATAAGGATTAGCAGTTTGTTTATTTGTCCTTAGGGGGAAACAAACAAACAAACCCATTGCTGTCCAGTTGACTCTGACTCATAGTGAACCCTGTGTGTGTCATAATAGGATTGTTCTCCATAGGGTTTTCATCACTGTAATATTTTTGAAGCAAATCATCAGTGCTTTCTTCCATGGTGGCCCTGGGTGGGTTCAAACTGCCAACTTTTAGGTTAGTAGTTGAGTGTAAACCATTTGTACCACCCAGGGACTTTCTAATCTTAAGAAGGCAAACAGATGAATATATTTTTAAAATTTCTAAATTATGAAACCTTTCAAATAAAGATTGTATCTGTTTTATCCCTTGTTTTGCTCTTTGCCTGATTCATTTCTGGCACAAAGTAGATATTTAGTGAGGATTATTTTTGTGGTGAACAAATCAGTCTCAAGCAGAAAAGGATAGAGAATAATGAAGAAAGTCTTTGAACCCAACACAGAGATAGACATTTATACTTTGCCATATTTTATTTATATTTTTTCATAAATAATAATGTTAGAGAAAGCTAAAGTCCCACTCACTTTTTCTGTTCCTATTTTCATATCCTTACAACATATATTGAAGAAAAATTGAAGTCAACGATTTCATTCTACTTGCATCAACAGTCAACTTCCATGGAAGCAGCAATCAAGAAACCACATGAAGTACTTTAATGGGCAATTCTGTTGCAGAGGAATTCTTCAGAGATTTAAGAAGCAAAGATGTCATTTGGTTGACTCACATGTACCTGACCCAAGCTGTGAGCTTTTCAGTGGTCTCATTTGCATTTGGACGTTGGACAATGGAAAAAGAAGAATCATTAGGAAAACCAATTGCTAGATAAAGACATCATGTTTGGTGAAGTAAAGAGTCAGCAAAAATGAGTGAAACCCTCAGTGATGTGGATTGACACAATAACCACAACACAGGACTCAAACATCCCAGACTGTGAAGACTGCTTATGTTTCTGGGCAATGTTTCTGTTACATAGAAGGTCACCAGGGGTCAATTTGATGCAACTAACAGCAACAATAATACAATATATATATGAATCGTAAGCCATAGAATCTATTATTTGGTCTGTTTTACAATGTATATAAATTATGCCATGCATACTAAGATTTGCCTTTGTTCTCGTTGTTAGGTGCCATCTAGTCGGCTCCGACTCAGAGACCCTACATACAACAGAACAAAACACTGCCCGGTTGTGCACCAGCCTCACAAACCTTGCTATACTTCCCTTTAAGTTTCTTAAAAATAATTTCTCCAAAACCTCTCTATTTTGCTATGGAAACTATGCACCACCATGTTCTATTTCCTGAAGCCTCAAGGTCAGGGATTAGTGAGCCTGGAAGCTCAAATGTAAATGTAATCAGAGTCCATAAGTGGTTATCACTTAGGCAAAGTCCAAACTAAGTTATGCAGTCATTCTGGAGGGGAGAGTGGAGGGTGTTAGATCCTAATGCGATAACATTGCTATGGATTCCCTTTGCAAAGGAGTCAGCTCCTTTTTTCCTTCAGTCATTGAGATTTATGTGTCTTTCTCTATTAAGTTTCTGTTATTTTCTGGTTGCTTTCATTGTCAAGGACAGTAGCACCTGCCAGGCAGAGGGGCTTTTAGGCCCTGGAGCCCTTATCCAACCCCTGGGTCCATATGTGACTCAGAGATTCTCAGATTTTAGATAGGTGATACAGTGCACCCCATAGAGTATTGGGCCATCCTGACGCACTATTTTTATAGTAGAGCTTTTAAAGTGTCATTCTGAGTGGAATGAATGAGGATCAGCCTCATGTGAGTTCAGGCCAGGTTTTGGCATAAAGTGAATCATAAATAACTTTTTTTGTGTTTCCAGTAATTTTTGGATTTTGGAATTACAGATAAGAGATCATATATATTTATTATTATTATTAATCATAAATTCACACTCTCACTGGCCAGCTGATGGCATCATTCCTTGATTTCTAGCATTTACTCAGATCTCTCACTACCTCCCTCTTTCTTTCTCTCCCCCCTCCCTTTCTCTCTTTGTTCATTTCAGTGGGATTTAGAGAGAGGTAGCAGTGCACGGTCTTTAAGAATTCAGTTTTTCAAGTCAAACAGATCTGGCATAAATTCTCTTTTTGCCATTCACTGAGGGTGTAACCACAGTTCCATGTAACTTTTGGAGATTTATTTACAGAGATATTCATACCAAGCTGGACAATGAAAAAGGAATATTAGAGAATAATTAATGTATTTGTATTATAATGTTGGCAAAGAATATTGAATGTACTATGGACTTCCAGGAAACCAAACAAATATGTCTTGGACGAAGTACAGCCAGAATGCTCCTTTGAAGCCAGGATGATGAGGCTTTGTTTCACATACTTTGGACATGTTATCTGGAGGGACCAGTCCCTGGAGAAGGAACTTATGCTTGGTAAAAAGAGCAAAAAAGAGGAAGACTTTCAATGAGATGGTGTAACACTGTGGCTTTAAACATAGAAACAATTGTGAGGATGGTACAGGACCAGGCAGTGTTCATTTATGTTGTGCATAAGGTTGCTATAAGTCTTAACCAACTGCATGGCACCTAACAACAATAGAGCATGGTGAAGACCCAGTGAAGGATTGGATGTTAAAGTACTTCCCAGCACATAGCTAGTGCTCCATATATTCCAACTGCTGTTGGTGCTGTTGTTGCTAATATCATACTTCATAAGCTATTCTTTCTTAAGCAATGAATTTATATTAATGAATTTATATATTATTTATTTTTGAAGTGCATTTGGTCTTGTATTTTGTATTAGTTTCCTAGGGCTGCTGTAACAAAGTACCACAAATTGAGAGGCTTAAAATAACAGAAATTTATTATGTCATAGTTCTAGAGGCTAGAAGTCCAAAATCAGAGTGTCGGCCATGTTTCATTCTTCTGAGGATTCTGAGGTAGAATCTGTTTCATGCCTCTCTCCTAGCTTCTGGTTACAGCTAGCAGTCCTTGGCATTCCTTGACTTATAGATGCATCACTGTAATCTTTTCCTCCATCTTCACATGGCCATCTTCCTTCTGTGTCTGTATTTGTGATTTTTCTAGTCGTTTTATAAGGACATCACTCATATTGGATTAGGACCCATCCTGCTGCACTATTATCTCAAGTTAACATTACTGATAACTGATAAAAACTTTATTTCTAAACTAGGTCACGTTCACAGGTACCAGGAGTTCAAACTTTCGGGGGATACAATTCAATCCTTACAGGTTATATGTAAGTTATTTGGCAATACATGTCTAAAATATTCTTATTCATTATCACTGTTCTTATCAGCTTTAGCAATAAATGTTGCCTGAAAGATAATTATACATAAGTCATGTATGTACACAAAAGGAGTATGATGCTGCTCTAGTAAGTTTCAGCCCGAATGTGATAAAAGGGCATATTTGTTGTTGTTAGGTGCCATTGAGTCATCTCTGACTCATAGTGATCTCATGTACAGCAGAACAAAACACTGCCCAGTCTTGTGCCAGCCCCATGACCCTTGCTATACCTGAGCCCATCCTTGCAGCCACTGTGTCAATCCATCTCCTTGAGGGCTTTCTCCTTTTTTGTTGTCTCTCTACTTTGCCAAGCATGGTATCCTTCTCTAGGGAACGGTCCTTTCTTACAACATGACCAAAGTAGGTGAGATAAAGTTTGGCCATTCTCACTTCCAAGGAGCATTCAGGCTGCACTTCTTCCAGGACAGATTTGTTGTTCTTTTAGCAGTCCATGGTATTTTTAGCATTCTTTACCAACACCACAACTCAAAAGCATCGACTCTTCTTCGGTCTTCCTTTTTCATTGTCCAGTCTCACATGCATATGAGGCAATTGAAAATACATAGCTTGTGTCAAGTGCACCTTAGTCTTCAAGGAAACATCTTTCCTCTTCAGCACTCGAAAGAGGTCCTTTGCAGCAAAATTGCCCAATGCTATATGACGTCTGGTAACTTGAGTGCCACTTCCATTGGTGTTGATTATAGAACCAAGTAATATGAAGTTTTTGACAACTTCAATCTTTTCTCCATTTATCATGATGATGCTTATTGGTCACATTTTGAGGATTTTTGTTTTCTTTATATTGAGGTGTAATGCATGCTGCAGACTCTGTTCTTCAGTCTTCATCAGTAAGTGCTTCAAGTCATCCTCACTTTCTTCAAGCAAAGTTGTGTCACCTGCATAATGCAAGTTGTTAATGAGTCTTTCTCCGATCCTGATGCCATATTGTTCTTCATATAGTCCAGCTTCTTGGATTATTTGTTCAGCGTACAAGTTGAATAAGTATGATAAAAGGATACAACCCTGATGCACTCCCTTCTTGATTTTAAACCATGCAGTGCCCTCTTGTTCTGTTCGAATGACAGCCTCCTGGTCTATGTGCAAGTTCCTCATGAGCACAATTAAGTGTTCTGAAATTCCCATTCTTTTCAATGTTATCCATAATTTGTTATGATCCACACAATTGAATGCTTTTTCAATTCAATAAAACACAAGTAAACATCTTTCTGGTACTCTTTGCTTTGAACCAGGATCCATCTGACATCAGCAGTGACACCCCTCATTCCATGTCCTCTTCTGAATCCAGCTTGCATTTCTGAAGTTCTCTGTCAATATACTGCTGTAATCATTTTTGAATTATCTTCAGTAAGATTTTACTTGTGTGTGATATTAATGATATTGTTTGATAATTTCCACATTGTGTTGGATCACCTTTCTTTGGAATGGGTACAAATATCGATCTTCTCCAGTCAGTTGGCCAGGTAATTGTCTTCCAAATCTCCTGCATAGCCAAGTGAGTGCCTCTAATGTGACATCCATTTGTTGAAACATCTCAGTGGCTATTCCATCAATTCCTGGAGCCTTGTTTTTTTGCCACTTCCCTCAGTGGATCTTTGACTTGTTCCTTCAATACCTTTGGTTCTTGATCATACACCACCTCCTGAAATGGTTGAACATCGACCAATTCTTTTGGGTACAGTGACTGTGTATTCCTTCCATCTTCTTTTCATGTTTCCTGTATCATTCTATTGCCCATAGAATCTTTCAGTATTGGAACTCGAGGTTTAAATTTCTTCCTCAGTTCTTTCAGCTTGAGAAATGCTGAGCATGTTCTTCCCTTTTGGTTTCCAACTCCATGCACATTTCATTGTAATAATATTTCATTATAATAATTATCTTTGTGTTCTCAAGCTGCTCTTTGAAGTCTTCTGTTTAGCTGTTTTGTCTTGTCATTTCTTCCATTTGCTAAGCTACTGTCTGTTTAAGGGCAAGGTCAGAGTCTCTTCTGACATCCATTTTGGTCTTTTCTTCCTTTTCTGTCTTTTTAATGACCTTTCTTTCTTCATGGATGATGTTCTTGATGTCATCCCACAATTCCTCTGGTTTTTGGTCATTGGTGTTCAGTGCATCAAATCTATTTTTAAGTGGTCTCTAAATTCAGGAGGGATATAATCAAGGTCATATTTTGCCTCTCGTTGACTTGTTTTAATTGTCTTCAACTTCAATTTTAACTTGCAAGTGAACACTTGATAGTCTCTTACACAGTCAGCTCCTGGCCTTGCTTTGGCTGAAGATATTGAGCTTCTCCATTACTTCTTGCCACAGATGTAGTCAGTCGGATTCCTGTGTACTCCATCTCGCAAAGTCCACATGTATAGCCGCTGTTTGTGTTGTTGAAAAAAAATATTTGCAATGAATAAGTTGTTGGTCTTACAAAATTCTATCATGTGATCTCCAGCATTATTTCTATAACTAATGCTAAATTTTCCAACTACTGGTGATTCTTCTTTGTTTCCAACTTTTGCATTCCAGTCATCAGTGATAATCAGCACATCTTGATTGCATGTTTGGTCAATTTCAGAGTGCAGAAGTTGGCAAAAATCTTCAATTTCCACATTTTTGGCTTTAGTGGTTTTTGTGTAAATTTGAATGATAGTAGTATTCACTGTTTTTCCTTGTAGGCATATGGATATTATTCTATCAGTGACAGCATTGTACTTCAGGATATATCTTGAAACATTCTTTGTGATAATGAATGCCTCACCAATCCTCTTCAATTTGGCATTTCTGGCACAGTAGATCCTACAGTTATCTATTCAAAAATGCCCCAAACTGGTCCATTTCAGCTCACTAATGCCTAGGATATCAATCTTTATGTGTTCCATTTCATTTTTGACAACTTCCAATTTTCCTAGATTCATACTTCATATATTCCATGTTCCGACTATCAATGGATGTTTGCAGCTGTTTCTTCTCATGTTCTGTCATGCCATTTCAACAAATGGAGACCCTGAAAGCTCTACTTTATCCATATCATTAAGGTAGGCTCTATTCTGATGAGACAGCATATTTTGAATGCCTTCTGACCTGAGGGGCTCATCTTCTGGCACTGTATTGGACATTGTTTTGGGGCTATTCATAAAATTTTCCAGTAATATACCAGACAGTATTTCACTACTATTCATAAGGTTTTCACTGGCCAATTCTTTGAGAAGTGGATGGCTTCTTCCTTCTTCAAGTCTGTCTCACTCTGGAAGCTCCACTAAAATCAGTCCACCTTGGGCATCCCTGCTGGCACAGCCTCCAGCCACACAGCAACATGCAAGCCACCACAGTACAACAAACTGACAGACAAATTCATTGCCTTTAGCTGTTTCAACTGCTCTGCTCACTTCCTGGCCTTCCCCCTACCTGTTCCTGCCAGCCCTGTCTGCAGCTGCTCCCTGCTACCTAGGGTGTCCCCCACCCTCCTTACCACTGGCCCTGTCTGCTGCTGCTCTGTCCCACCTGAGGACTATCCCCTGCCCTCCTTACCTGTTCCGGCCATACACACGCACACACACACACATACATATGCATGTGTGTGTATGTATGTATGTATGCATGTATGTATGTGGTAGTTAAGTTGTGTGTCAGCTTGGCTGGGTCTGGTTTTTAGTGGCTAGGTAGCTGCATCTAGTTATTTCCCATGATGAGACTGGTAATCAACTCCAACTGAGTAGCTGCCTAAGGCATGTGCTCTGCTTTCAGTATATAAGAAGAAGCTGTGAGGAAGATCTTGAGCTTTTTGGCACATCTGGATCCTGCATTTGGCTGAGTCATCAGTGAGTGGCCTGCCATGTTGCTTGATAATCTTGGGACTATGCCATTTTAGGAGCTCTGGTAGCATAGTGGCTAAGACACTTGCCTGCTAACCAGGCGGCTGGCGGTTCAAACCCACCAGCCACTCCTTGGAAGGAAGGTTGGGCAATCCTACTTCCATAGTGATACTGCCTCAGAAACCCAAGGAGGGGTCACTATGAGTCGGGGCCGACTCGACGGCAAATAACAACAACAAGAACATGCCATTTTACTTGTTGACCTTGGGTTTGTCAGCCTCAGCAGTGAGCAGCTGCTCAGTTAAGAGACACCTCCTGCTCCAGTGAGCTGGGAGGAAGAGGTGGAGCTGAACCCCAAAGTCGAGGGGCTTTCACCCAGCCCCTAGAGCTGGCACTTTGAACTTGGACCCCTACTCTCCTACACTGTAAGAGTATAAAGTCCTGTTTGTTAAAGCTACCCATTTGTAGTATCTTCTGTTAAAGCAGGACTAGAGAACTGTCAAAGGGGCAAGGAGGTCATATCTTCTGACCTCCTCTAACCCCACAAGAGGAAGACAGAATCACCATCAGTAGTCCAAGGGCTATCCCTGCGAGGCCAGACATGCCATCTGCCTCCAGCCCTTGCAACAACCCTGATACCAACTGTTCCTCCTGTAGCACCTACCACCTCTCTGCTGGATTTGATAATTTGCTGCAGGTGGCCACACAGAACTCACAGATTATGGGGTTTATTAGGGACGTCACAGGCTACAATTGAAGTTCAGGAACATGTTCATTCTCTCTCAGCCAGCCGTCTCTCAGCCGACAGTATCTCAGTCCCTCTCCCAGCAGCATGTGTCTCTTGCATCTCTCCCAGCAGCAAGAAATTCCTTCTGCCCCCAGGAGGGCTCCTTTTTGAGCCTGGCAGAGTGGCCAGACTAGTCAGTCACATCAGAATTCTATGTACCTGAGAGAGACAGAACTTCCCAGAAAATTACTTTGTGCTGCTCCTAACAGAAATACCCCAAGTGGATAACTCTAACAATCTGCACCTAATCAGTTGTTCAAAGAAAATTCCACCATGGAGTTTACAAAGACTTGTGGCTAGAAAAGCCATGCTATGTAATTTACTGTACTGCAAGAACCAAAACAGAAATTGGTACCGAGAGAGTGGGGTGCTACTCTGACAGATACCTAAAATGTGGAAACAGGAGAAGAGTTTGTCCTTGACCTGAGACCCCAGCAGAGAGACTACAGCAAGGAGAGATGGTAGCAGTAGAGCCAAGAGACCAGCATTCAAGAGCAACAGGTTTACCAGCCCATAAAGCAAGGAAGCTAAGTGTCTTCTGGGCAGAAAGATTCCTGACAGAGTGGGTTGCCTTTCGGCATTAATTGGCAGAAGCTGAGAGACAAAGAAAACAGGAAACAGAGCTGCCTCAGCATCAAAAGGTTGGAGCATGGCCTCTGGGAGTGGGACCACTACAGCCTCCTAGGTTTCAAAGAGTCAGACCTTCACCAACTTGGTTCTGAGTGTGAAGCTGCTTTTCATGAGTACCAGTGTGATCGGGCCATAGCTACTGCCCTAAAGTGACAGGGCAGAGCTGCCATGCCTGAGAGGCAGAGGAACTGGGCCTGCCAGGCCAAGGGGGTGAGGTTGCCACTCAGATGAACTAGGGGACTGGAGCCAGCCAGTGAAGGAGATGTGTACTTCGGATGCCAAGTTGACAAGGGGTGGAATTGTGGTAGTTAATTGGTGTGTCAGCTTGGCTTGGCAGCTGGAAGTAGTTCTCCATGATGAGAGAGGTAATCAACTCCATGGTGGAATCTGCAGTGAGCAGGTGAACAGCTTCCTTATGTTGGAAGATTTGAGGAAGGTCTTGAGCTTTTTGGCATGCTTGGATCCTGCATTTGGCTGAGTCATCAGGGAGTGGCCTGCCATGTTGCTTGATAATCTTGGGACTTTGCCATCTTAATTGTCGAACTTGGGTTTGTCAGACTTAGTAGTCAGCAGCTGCCTAAGAGATGCCTCCAGCTCCAGTGGACCAGGAGCAAGAGGCAGAGCTGAAGCCCAAGGTTGAGGCATCTTCACCCAGCCCCTAGAGCTGGCACTTTGGACTTGGACTTCTAGCCACCTGAACTGTAAGAGAATAAACTCCTGTTTGTAAAAGCCACCCATTTGTGGTATCTTCTGTTAGAGCAGCGCTAGAGAACTAAAACACTACTAACTGGCAGTGGACAGGAAGTGCCATGAAATACAGAATTCTGTACTTTCTGTGGACCAGAGCACACCAGAGAATCCTTCAGAAAGAAGAGAAGAATTCATACAAAAAATAAACCTCACTGCCATCGAGTCAATTCTATTCATAGTGACCCCTCCTTGGGTTTCTGAGGTAGTATCTCTACAGAAGTAGATTGCCCAGACTTATTTCCAATGAGTGGTTGGTGAGTTTTAACTGCCAGCCTTCTGATTAGCAGTCAAGTGCCTTAGGCACTATGGCACTAGTGGTCAGGTTATTTCTTTCATAGGAAATCATAACCTTGTTGTTGTTGTTAGCTTCCATCAAGTCACCTCTGGTATGATAACCCCATGCACAATGGAAGAAAACGTTGCTAGGTCCTGAGATATCCCCCTGATTGGTTGCAGATTGGACTATTGTACTTCACAGAGTTTCTGGTGGCTAATTTTCAGAAGTAGATCACCAAGCTTTTCTTCCTATTCCATCTTAGTTGGAAGCTCTAGTGAAACCTATTCAGTATCACAGCAACATACAAACCTTCACTGACAGATGGGTAGTGATTGTGTATGAAGTGTATTGGCTGGGAGTTGAACCCAAGTCTCTGCTATGGAAGGCGAGAACTGTATCATTGAACCACCTGAAAAACAAGAAAACCTACTGCTATCAAGTCAATTCCCACTCATAGCGATCCATAGGATTTCCGAGGCTGTTAATCCTTATGGAAGTACATTTCCTCATCATCCTCCCACAGGTGGTAGGTTTGAACCACTGGCCTTCTGGTTAGCAGCCAAATGCCTTACCCACTGCACCATCAGAGCTCTTTATTCCATAATCATAACATTGCCAGAGTTGAATTGCTCTAATTTTTATCGAAGAGTTAGAGACATTTATGTATTTTTGATCCTAGAAGACATGTCTGCAGACCTCTGTGGATGAGAAGTTACTTACAATTGTTCTGTTCATATGTTGCTGAAGCATCTTGATCCCGATTATTTCAAGACAATTCCCCTCCTCTCCTAATGAACACTTATGGTTTCGAGTTGAGTGTTGCAGGGACTCAAAGACTGAGCCTCATTTGGCCTATTATCAGAACAGATGGGATGCACATGCAGCCTTTACAATTTTCTATTCATTTCTGTAACTAAACTTTCTGTATCTTTAAGACTAATGTCTTAAATTCATGATTTTATTTAATTCTTTATTCACCAATTTCAATATTATGGTTGTATACAAGTACTTAATGAGATACTTTCTGGGACTGACATTTTTGCTGTTCTGGATAAAATAGAGAGTTTCTTGATCTGTTTTTATTTTCCTTCTTCTTCCCCTCCCCCCAATTCCCTTTCACTTGTGCTTCCCTGCACATACTACAGGGGGGTCTCAAGGGGACCACATTCTCTTTGTTCATGTTTCAGACTTGAAAGCAGTATTCAAATGCAGCCATATTTTACAGATTGGCAATTTTGCTATAATTAAGCTTCATGAATATGAAGATGCTTGTAAAAGTCTCATGATGCCCCATGGTGAGGATTTGAAAAAAAAAAAATCCTTCTTAGCTCACTATGACCTATTAGAGTGTCAGTTTGGCTCAATTGCAACATGATATTTACTCTTAAGAAATGCAAACCACATATTAGCTAATTTTTAAGCCTTGCCAGGAACAGTCTCAGAGGTACATTTGTCCAGAAGGCTTAACAAAAAAAGAGAAGGTCAGTGTCTTCGTGCACCCAGCGAGTCTCAGACATTAAATGCTTATGTTGTAAACCCAGGAGTAAATGACATTTTAGGGAATTGTCTTTGTTATGTTTTCTTCAACTGACATTAACTTTTTCCTGGCAAGATCTTAGAAGGAACCAGGCTTTCTGTGAGTTGGAGATTGGAAAAAAACAAAAAAACCCCAACCAACCATGGCCATTGAGTCGATTCTGATTAATAGCAACCCCATTGGGTTTCTAAGGTGGTAAATTTTTGCAGAAGTAGATTACCATGTCTTTCTGCCATGAGCAGCAGGTGGGTTTGAACCGCCAACCTTCTGGTTAGCAGTCAAATGCCTTAGGCACTGTACCACCAGAGGTCCTTTCTATTGCCTTATTCTTGTCATTTTATTTGCATTTTAAAATAGGTAGGTACATAGGTAGATGAATGGATGGATGGATGGATAGAAAGAGAGATGGCTGTTGAGTTGACTCTGAGTCATGGTGACATTATATACAATAGAATGAAACATTATCTGGTCCTGCTTTAGTCTTATTGCCTGCATGTTTGAGTTTATCATTTTAGCCCTTGTGCAAGTCCATCTCACCAAGCATTTCCCTTGCTCTCACTGGCCCTCTATTCACTAAACATGATGTTCTCCTCCAGTGATTAATCCCTCTTTTGATGTGTTCAAGTGAGTCACAGAATATTTTGTTGTGAGCCGTAGTGTTTTCATGGGCTGATATTCAGAAGTAGGTCACCAGGCCTTTCTTCTTAGTCTGTCTTAATTAGGAAGCACCACTGAAACCTGTCCAGCATGGGTGACCCTGGTGACATTTTAAATATGGGTGGCATAGCTTCCAGCATCATAGTAACACACAAGCCATCACAATATGACAAACTGACAGATGGGTGGTGGGCTTCTGTATACAGACAATACAGTCACAATTCAAAACTCAGAAAGTATAAAAAAACTACACAGAGAAAATTCTGGTCCCACTCATGTCTCCTACTCACCTTTTCCCAGCTTTCTGAATAGGAATCTCTCATTTTTCATTGCTTATTGGAACTTCCAGAAATTTTGTGAGCATAAACAAATAAAAATGTATCATTTTGCATCACTGAAAACAAAAAACCAAACTCATTGCCCTTGAGTCAATTTTGACTCATAGTGACCCCCTTTTGGTTTCTCAATCAGTAAATCTTTACAGAAGTAGATTGCCTAGTCTTCCTTCCACAGAGTGGCTTGGGAGTTTGAAACACCAGCCTTCTGGTTAGCAGTCAAATACCTTAAGCACCATGCCACCAGAGCACTTTTTTGCATTACTAGTACTTACCAAGGAGCTCTGGTAGTATAGTGCCTAAGGCACTTGACTGCTAACCAGAAGGCTGGTGGTTCAAACCCACCAGCCACTCCTCAGAAGGAAGATGGAACAATCTACTTCCGTAGTGATACTGCCTCGGAAACCCAAGAAGGGGTCGCTATGAGTCAGGTCCGACTTGACAGTACATAACAACAACAACAACAACAAAGTACTTACCCACTTAGCATAGTGTTTGCACTCAATTTGAACCCTTCTTTGTCTAATTGCTGCATTCAAGATGAAATTTTGCTGCATGCTATTTCCAGGAATTTGTGGCTAAGTTGTGTTAGGATAAGTTGCCACAGGACATGGTTATTCTTTCTGTGGACCTCTCTGGCAATTCTTTTCTGAGCTGAAAATAAAACCATGGATTTCTTTCATGTTACTTTTTCCCTTGTAGTTTGAAAGACACTTGAACTAGCCCCCCAATGTTTCACATTTAAATAAGACTCTTACCCTGGTTTATTTGCTTTTATTGTCTGTGACAATGGCCCAAATAATTAGGCCAACAGAGAATCACATCTTAAAGGCTAATTATTGATGTATTCTTCACGTCAGTTCAAAAGTAATCTCTGCAGATGGAAAGTGCCATTGCCCACGAAAGCACATTATTCATGCATCTGTGAATTCAGTCCACCCGAAATCACACTAAGGTGATCTGATCCACTCCATTATGTTATAGAAAGATAATCCATCCATATGTACAGTATAGATATTATACTTCTCAACTTATTCCTGCCTCATTCTCTCAATATGCAAAACTCTCTTATGATACAAGATTTAGTTAAAATAGAATTATTGAAAATCTTAAAAAAAAATCTTTTGTAAATGTTGTTATGTGCCATCAAGTCATACCTGACTCAAAGCGACCACTCCTTGGGTTTGAACTGCCAGCCTTCTGGTTAGCAGTCAAGTGCCTTAGACACTATGCTATGCGTACAGATTTTAATATTTTTAAAATAGTTTTTATAGACATAAAATAATTGAGGTCTTATACTTGTATTAAGAGGTATGCAAGTTTCCTAGGTCCTGAATAACAAGTTACCCCAATTAGGTGGTTTAAAACAGCAGTAATTTATTCTCTCACAGTTCTGGATGCTGGAAGTCTAAATTCAGGGTGTCAGTGGGCCTGTGTTCTTTCCAACAGCTCTAGAGAAAAATCTTTCCTTCACTTCCTCCTAGCTTCTAGTTGGTTGTTGCAGTCCTTGGTATTCCTTGGTTTGTGGCAGCAAAACTTCAGTCTCTGGCTGTGTATTCATATGGCCGTCTTCCTTCTGTGTGTCCATCTGTGTTTGTGCTCTTCTTATGAGGATACCAGCTGTACTGGATTAGGGCCCACCCTCATCTTAACTTGATTATAGCTATAAATTTGGTCATAGCTATAAATTTGATTATGTAATTTCCAGACCAAGGTCACAGGTACAGAGCTTAGGACTTCAGTATATCTTTTTGGAGACACAACTTAATCCACAGCAGGGGGTTCATGTAGAACAGTGTTTCGTGCACAATTGACACTTAATACTTTTTACTGAATGATTGAATGGATTCATCCTCAACTTTGATCTGTGTTAGTTAACATGCATTGTTCTGTCACACCCTTACTTAAACTGAGTGGGTAAGATTATGTTGCCTTCTACTTCTTGCTTGCTTAATTGTCTGAAATGATGATGTTGTTGTTATTGGCATCCAGTTGGGTCCAACTTATGGTGACCTTATGTCTAAAACCATTTTTGTCTGCATTTCAAACATTTAAATTTCAGCCTTTAAGTTACCAACATCAAAGATAGCTTGGAGGAAAAAATATATTATTGTAGTTCTTTGTCATGAGGTTGCAGCCACTACAGAAGTGACACAAAAATGTGGTGATGATACAAGAATGATCCATCTGTCCTTTGAAAAGAGTAGAATAGAGCAAGCTTGTGCAGACGGATGCTTTTTGTACTGAAGCTTCTAACAGTGCATTTCAGCTTCTCCTTGTCAACTTGAGGATGGAGTGAAGAAAGAACACACTCAGCTCCTTTGACAGTGCAGCTACTAATGGAGTAAGTGACAATAGTTTTTACTTGTGCACAACAAGGTTTGGCTATGAGGTTTGCCAGAATAGATGGAAATTTTTCACCTTAGGATTTTGAAGGGCCTCATGAGAAACGCAATAGTCATTAGTATATATATATATATATATATATGAAACTAAAATAGAAAATCTGAGAAAAATAGAATATAGTCTTTAAAAGAGGGGGTAGAAATGACAAAATTAATTGAGATATTTTAGATTCCAGGAGGGGAATGAGAGAAAGGCATCATGCTAAAATGTTTAATTTCTGTTAGGATGTCTGTATGTGTGTAGTCTGCCTACATCTGTTTGCTGTGAAAAAGCAGGGTTTTCTGTCCTCTCTGGCTGCTTTAGAACCTGATTAATTAAAAGATCTTGTAGTATTATGACTATCCTTTTCCATATCTGTTTCCCTATCTAGTCACCACCCATTTGTCAATTTGTTGTACTGTGGTACTTTGTGTGTTTCTGTTGTCTGAAATGATGATGTTAGTTGCTATGAAATTGGCTCCAACTTACAGTGACCTTATGTCTAAAACTATTTTTGTCTGCCTATAAAAAGATTACATTTCAGCCTTTACATTACCAATATCAAAGACACCTAGGAGAAAGAAATATATTATTGTAATCATTGTCTTAAGGTAGCAGCCACTACAAAAGTGACACAGAAATGTAGTGATGAGCTGGGAGCTATGCCACCAGTATTTCAAATACCATCAGGGTCTCCTGTGATGGACGGTCTCAGTGGAGCTTACAGACTATGAAGAAAGACCTGGAGATGTACTTCTGAAAATTAGCTAATGAAAACAATCTGGATCAAAGAAAATTGTCTGTGACTTTGACTCACTTACTTGGGACATATCATCAGGAGGGACCAGTTGCTGAAGAAGGACATCATGTTTAGTAAAGTAGAGAGCCAGTGAAGGCAAGGAAAGTCCTCAGTGAGATGGGTTGACCCAATGGCTGCAACATGGGGTTCACACACACCAACAATCATGAAGATGGTTCAGGATGAGGCAGTGTTTTGTTCTGTTATGCATAAAGCTATCATGAGTTGGAGCTGTCACAGCTGCAGCTAACCACAACAATCTCCATCAACTGAGAGAACCTCAGTGGCAGAGATGGTATTTTAATTCATGGCTATATCCTTAGCCCCTGGCCCAGAGTCTGGTGCATAGTAAGTGTGGTTGGCAGAATAATGGCCCCCAATGATATCCATATTATAATTCCCAGAATCCCTATGAATATGTTACCTCACATGCAAAAGGAACTTTGCAGATATGAGTTAAGGATCTTGAGAAGGGAAGATTATCCTGAATTACCAGGGGGGCCCAATGTAATCACATGGGTCCTTGTAAGTGAAAGAGTAAGGCAGCTGAATCAGAGACCAATGATGTAAGATGCAATGTGAGAAAGACTCAACTGTCCATTAGCAACTAAAAAATGGAGGAGCAGGCCATGAAACTAGGAATGAAAGTGGTTTCTAAAAGATGGAAAGGCAAGTGAACAGGTGCTCCTTTAGAGACTCAAGAAGAACTGAAACTCTTCTGACACCTTGATTTTAGCCTAATGAGATTTCAGACATCAACCTTCAGTTATGTAAGATAAGTGTGCATTGTTTTAAGCAATCGAAATTGTGGTAATTTGTTACAGCACCAAGGGATAACTAACAAAGTAAGGAATCAGAGTGCAGTAGATGCCCTTGCTTCACACATCATGGAGCAAATGCTGAGATCAAAGAAGGGCTGAGAAAACTCTGCCATTAGTCCTGCACCAACACTGGAAAGAAGAGCATACTTCCACAAAACTAGAAATCAATTTATTTTCCTATTTCTATTATTAAAAATAACTTTAACTTGCATATTTGATGGTTATATCCACCACCCTGATAGTTGATATGATTTGTAGGAAAAAGAAACGATTTTGCCAAGTTGAGGATTATTACGCATTGCAATTAGGTTAAAAAAAGTTAACATATTTTCATCTATGTACATGTATAATGGGCATGATTCCTAAGTCACAAAAATACACTGTTAGTATTGGTATTTCATTTTTCTATAGCTCAAATTAATTTCTAATAAACCTAATTATTCTGGCTGGTAGAATCTTAATTTCATTTTGTTCACAAGAATCAGTCATTTCAGGGATTATTCAGATAATTCAGGATCTCTTCCAACCTGCCTTACAAGGGTTCATTTATGTTCAGGAATTGTTCAACTACTAACTGAAAAGTTGGCAGTTCGAAGCCACCAGCAGCTGTGTGAGAGAAAGATGTGGCAATCTGCTTTTGTAAAGATTTTAACCTTTGAAATGCTTTGGGGCAGTTCTACTAAGCTACAGGGTCACTATGAGCAGAAATCAACTAAGTGGCAATGGGTTTTAAAAAGAGTAGCACACTGTTAATGAAGTGTGTCTCCCAAAATATGTGTTGAAGTCCTAACCCCCTGGACCTGTGTATGTGATCCAATTTGGAAATAAGGGTATACTTTCATTAAGTTAATGAGGTCAAATTAGAGTAGGTTAGGTCCTAAACCTAATCAGTCCTTTTTTTAAAATATGTGTGTGTGTGTGTGTGTGTGTATAGTTGTTGTTGTTGAGAACATACAACAGCAAATGATACACTGATTCAACAGTTTCTACATGAGCCATTTAGTGACATTGATTACATTTTTAGACTTGTGTAACCATTCTTACCCTTCTTTTCTGAGTTGTTCCTCCCCTACTAACATAAACTTACTGTCCTCAAAGGTTCCTATCTGATCTTTCAAGTTACTATTGTTATTTTGATCTGAAAAGATCATAATGCTCAAGGCAGACATTTTTTAGTACTTAAGGAAATTAATAAAGTGGTTTTAAGAAGACTATAGGGGATATTTTTAGTTTAAGTTTTAAAGGTTATCTCAAGGCAATAGTTTCAGGGGTTCTGGGAAGTCTAGAGTCCATGAGAATTTGAAAATCTGCTCTGCATTCTCTCCCTTTTGATAAAGATTCTTTCATAGAATCTTTGATCAAAATGTTCCATAATGGTAGCTAGGCACTATCTGGTTCTTCTGGTCTCATGGCAGAGGAGGCACTTGTTCGTGGAGTTCATTAGCCATGTATTTCATTTCCTCTTCTTATTCCTGATTATCCTTCTTCCTCTCTTGTTCCAGGAGAATAGAGACCAATTGTTGTGTCGTGGATGGCCGTTTGCAAGCTTTTAAGATGCCAACTACTACACATAGAACTAGGAGGTAGAACAGAAGTACTAAACATATTATTAGGCCAATTAACCCTTCCATGACTGAATTATTTTCTGCTTTGCTTTGTTTGTTGATACTATGTGCTTTCAGAAATGGAAGGCATACAGAAACCATGGAAAAAATTTTTTGAGGTAATACGGACTTTGATACAATTGTACATATGTGTCACATTTTGTTTATCCAGTCCTCTGCTGATGTACATTTGGGTTGTTTCTACCTTTTGGCTGTTGTGAATAGTGCTACAATGAACATTGGTGTACAGGTCTCTTTTTGAGTCTCTGCTTTCATGTCTTCTGAGTATTTATCTAGGAGTGGAATGGAATTGAGGGTCCTATGGTAGTTCCATTTTCAGTGGTGGCGTAGTACCTAAGGCATTTGACTGCTAACCAGAAGCCTGGCGGTTCAAACCAACCAGCCACTCCTTGGAAGGAAGGATGGGCAATCTACTTCCACAGTGGTACCACCTCAGAAACCCAAGGAGGGGTCGCTATGAGTCAGATCTGATTTGACAGCAGTGAGTTATTTTAGTTACCATACCGTTTTCCACAATGGCTGTGTCATTTTGCATTCCTACCAATAATGGGTCAGGGTTCCAGTTTCCACACATTCTTGCCAACATTTTTTATTTTCTTTTTTCTATGTAGTCATACTAAATGGAAACAAAATGATATCTCATTGTGGTTTTGAGTTACATTTCTCTGATGGCTATTGATGTTGAGCATCTTTTCATGTGTTTGGTAGCCATTTTACTGTTCTCTTTGGTGAAGTGCCTATTCAAAGCCTTTTTTATACCTCAACATAAGAAAACAAAAATCCTGACAACTGGACCAATATGCAACATCATGATAAATGGAGAAAAGATTGAAGTTGTCAAGGATCATAATTTGGATCCACAATCAATGTCCATGGAAGCAGCAGTCAAGAAATCAAACAACATAATGGGCATATATGCTACAAAAGATCTCTTTAAAGTGATGCAACTTGGAAGACTCAGGTGTACCTAACCCAAGCCAGGGTATTTTCAATCACCTCATATGCATGTGGAAGTGAAATAATGAGTAAGGAAGACTGAAAAAGAATTGGTACTTTTGAATTATGGTGTTGGTGGTGAATATTAAATATACTGTGGACATTCAGAGAATGAACAAATCTGTCTTGGAAGAAGTACAGCTAGAATGCTCTTTAGAAGCAAGGATGGCAAGATTCATCTCACATACTTTGGACATTGTCAGGTGGGATCAACATGCTTGGTAAAGGGTCAGTGAAAAAGAAGATCTTCAACAAGAAGAACTGACATAGTATCTGCAGCAATACTAACAGTAATACTCAGTATTAGGCTGTTTCATTGGCCACATCTACCTTTACCTCATGAAGTCTGTCATATCTCCAGATGGACTCCACTCCTGACAGCACATGGAGAACAAGATGGCCCATTATACCTGTGACTGCTGGGATGTTGAATCTAAGTGTGCTAGGGCTGGATTGAGATTGTTATATGTCCTGATCATTCCTTTGTGACCTTTCCTGTCATGCAAGAGCCACCAAATTTCCACTTATAGTGGAGAAATCTCTAAAATAACCCAAAAACAGTCAGTGTTGCTCATTTTGAACCAATAAGGAAGCAGTTGGTAAAGCATATAAGAAGAATGAAAGGCTAGTGATGGATTACCTTGCCATCTTTGATGAGTGCTACATTACAAAAATGGAAAATCTCCTGAATGAAAAAGGGGAATTTATTATCAAAACTAAGAAAAATCATTTTAGTTAATAAATAATATGGTTAGTGTGAAGAAATTCCAGAAAATACTACCTACGGAAGAAGTTGTTCAGAATGTAATTAAGTCTTCCTTTGGTCTGGGTAGGATTATGTATACAGTGTTTAAGCATGTATTCCATGTACACAAGGGAGATGAACAGAGAGTGTTCTTCAGTTTCCCTGTTGTAGTAACTCCATTCAAATGCTCTATCCTTCCATTGAGCCAAAACTAGGAGTTGGTGCCATTTGTCAAGGAATTGTCAGAAGCTCTGATCAGGAATGGCATCCCTCACAAAGGAGATGATTCCTCTGAGTCTTTTAGAAAACATTATCCCAGGATTAATGAGATTAGTGTGACTTTCAGCATCACCACTGACTTTGATACAGGGAACAAGACCCTTCGCATTGCAACTCTGAGGGATGAAACTCTGTGGGGGCAGATCAAAGCAGAGATCTCTGGAGTGCCCAGTTGTCTGCCATCTAGCTAATGGCAGCATTGTATGGGCCAATGTGGAGGCCAGGTATCCTCTGTTCGAAGGGCAAGAGACTAATGAATAAAAGAAAAAGAGACAGTGGAAGAGTGAGGACAGTTTTGGGGACTTTAGACCACTTGTGCCAATGGGGTGAAGGGGGAAAATAAAACCTCTTATGACTACTTTCAACAAAACATCATTGTGCCTGCACCCAGGGACTATGTTTTATTTTCAGTGGCTGCCTAATTTTACCTTCCAATGTAAAACCCACCATTAGAATTGAAGAAATTCTGAACAAAAAATCAAAACATAAAAACCACCTCAACCATAGTAATGATGTGATGATGGCTCAGGAACACAGAGTGTCTCGTTCTGTTGTACATATGGTCTCTGTGGTCAGAACCAATTTGATGTCACAACAGTAGTATGTTTTAAAATCAGGAAATGTGAATTGACCTACTTTGTTATTCTCTTTCAACATTACTTTAGCTATGTTGAGCCTCTTGCCATTCCATAGAAAGTTGAGAATTGTTTTTTTCTATTTCTGTAAAGAAGTCTATTGCAATTTTGATAAGATTTCATTAAATCTATAGATTGTTTTGGGTATATTGACAACCAAACAATATTAAGTCACCCATCCCATGAACATGGAGCATCTTTCCATTTATTTAATTCTTTTTAAATCTCTTTCAGCTGTGTTTTATAGTTTTCATTTTGTAAGTCTTTCACATCCCTGGTTAGATTTATTCCTAGATATTTTATTCCTTTAGATACTATTGTAAATGTAATTATTTCTCTAATTTCCCTTTCATATTTCTCATCACCAGTGAATAGAAGATGGGACAATCTACTTCCATAGTGATACTGCCTTGGAAACCCAAGGAGGGTTCGCTATGGGTTGGGTCTGACTTGATGGCACTTAAAAACATAACAACGATTAATACAAACCCAGCTGATTTTTGTTTGTTAACTTTGTATTTTGTTCACTAAAACCCACTGCTATCAAGTTGATCCTGTCTCAGAGTGACCCTGTAGAACAGATTATAACTGCCACATAGGATTTCCAAGGCTGTAAATCTTTACAGAAGCAGACTGCCTCATCTTTTTCCCATGGAATGGCTGGTGGGTTTGAACCACTGATCTTTTGGTTAGCAGTCCAATGCTTTAGCCACAGTGCCACCAGAGCTCCTGCAACTTTGCTAAATTCCTCTAATAGCTCTGGAAGTTTTCTTGTGGACTCTTTGGGATTTTGTAAATATAGGCTCATATCATCCACAAATAGAAATAATTTTACTTCTTTTTTAACCTATATATCTTTTTCTTATCTTAGTGCTCTGGCTCACTCATTGCTGTCAAGTCGATTCCAATTCATAGCAACCCCTCCTTGGGTTTCTGAGGTGGTGTATCTACAGAAGTAGATTGCCCACTTTTCCTTCCAAAGAATGACTGGTGGGTTTGAACTGCCCGCTTTCTGGTTAGTG
This sequence comes from Orycteropus afer afer, assembly GCF_000298275.1. Classification (NCBI taxonomy): domain Eukaryota; kingdom Metazoa; phylum Chordata; class Mammalia; order Tubulidentata; family Orycteropodidae; genus Orycteropus; species Orycteropus afer. Next base: position 7,838,445 of record NW_006921724.1, on the reverse strand, counting down.
GTCAGATTCCTTAGGCACTATGCCACTAGGACTTCTAATGTAATATTGAACAGAAATAGTAGAACTGGGTAGCCTTGTCTTGTTTTCAATTTCAACAGAAAGCTCTCAGGTTTTCTCCATTAAGTGTAATGTTGGCTATTGGCTTTTCATTTATGTCTTGAAGTATATTGAAGAATTTTCCTTTTATTCCAATCTTCTTTAGGGTTTTCATCAAGAAAAGATGCTGGGTTTTCTCAAATGCTTTTCTGTATCTATAGAGTAAATCTAATCACTCCTGAGGTATAAAAGGAGCACAACTGACACAGAAGCACACATGGGAGAAGACAGATGCCATGTGAAGATCATCTATAAGCAAATGAACGAGGATCATCAGCAGATACCAGAAACTAGGAAAAAGGCTTACAAAAGGAATTGACTTGGCCAAGATCCTGATTTGAAATTTTACCCTCCAGAACTGTGAGAAAGTAAATTTCTATTCCTTAAAGCCATCCATTTGTGGAATTTTTTGTTATGGAAGCTGTAGATAGCTAAGACAGGCAGGCAATGGTTTCGAGGCCAAGCAGTATAGATGTGGTACTCTCTCCATCAGGGATGTTAATCCATGATAAGCACCAATATCCACAGAAGCATCCATACTCCCATCAGGTCAATGAGATTGCCTCTGGCCTCTTGCAGTCCCAAATATTCATGTAAGTCTTCTGCATACTCTTGCAATCACCTCTATAGCCCTCTTGAAACACCTTGAAAATGTTTGTCTGCTACTTATAGCCTTCTGGAGGTGGAGGAACTCTGTGCAACTATCTCAGGCCCATTTGCTTGGACACAACAAAGCAGCAATCTTTTCTCTAATGTTCCCATGATATCTTATCAGGGTGAGCTCATATAGGGCAGTCAGGTTTTGTGAAGGCCCTAAGACAATCCTCATGTTCAGTGATTCACTAGAAGGATTCACAGAACTCAGGAAAGCTGTTAAACTTTTAGTTACAGATACTTACAGTGAAACAATGTAAAATAAAATCAGTAAAGGAAAAGGCACATAGTGTGGAGCCCAGGAGAGACCAGGCATGAGGTTCTGGTTGACCTTTTAGGGGAATTACATGAACTGCAGTTAATTCTCCCAGGAATGGTGTGCATGAAATAGTATCATTTGGAGAAGAGTCACCTTATTTAGTTAATAAACTAGGGTTAATAAATTTCTGCCTCTGTATTTAAATTTTTCATTTCTTTCTGCCTTCATAATTGTGCTTAACTATTTGCCTGAAGATCTTCAATCCCTTGTAGCCTTAGACATGATGATTAAAAAGCCAAATCTAACTAAGGTTGACCATGTGCTAGATACTGCTCTGCCCTAGAGACAAGGCCTGGAACTGTTCTATATGTCCAGAGTTCAGGAGCCAATGTCGAGGTCAGGAGCTCACAGAAGGAATTCAACTTGTGTACATTCCCAACAGTGATATTTCTGGCTCAAAAACTGGTCTTTTCCTCCAGGTCATGGGTTCCTTCAGACAAGTAGGAAGTAGCTTAGGGATTCCTAAGCTAGCTTTCTTCCTAAGAAATTACACTGAGTTCAAATCATAGAACCCCTGTAGGTTACAGAGTTTGTTGTTGTTGTTATTTGCCGTCGAGTCAGACCCAACTCATAGTGACCCCTCCTTGGGTTTCTGAGGTGGTATCACTATGGAAGTAGATTGCCCCACCTTCCTTCTGAGGAGTGGCTGGTGGGTTTGAACCACCAGCCTTTTGGTTAGCTGTCAAGTGCCTTACGCACTATGCCACCAGAGCTCCTATGTTACAGAGTAGAACTGCTCTATAATGTTTTCTTGTCTGTACTTTTTATGGAAACAGATGCTCAGGCCTTTTTTTACATGGCACCACTATGTGGTTTCAAACTACCAGCCTTTAGGTTAGTAGATGAGTGCAAAACATTTGCAGTACTCAGGAATCTTTGAAAATCTCCTAAATTAAGTGCCTGCCCTGTCTCCATTCCAGTCATCCTTTGTTTCCCTACTTCCCAGTCAGTGACATTCTGGCACACTCAGGGATTGGATAAAGCAAGATGACATCGATAAAAACTGCCTACATATCTCCATCTCTGTCAAGCTGATAATCATCTTGGCTTATTTCCAAACCTAACTACTTAATTGCAATGGAATTTCAAAGTGAGGAACCAGGGCTAAGCACATTATAAATTATTAAGACATATTTATACAATTAGTTTAGGAATCATTTTATTTTGTTATAAGGCATCTCATTTAGTAAAATAAATGCTCATATACAGGAATGATAAGTAGAAACGGTGCCTCTAGCATAAACCAAACATGATAGGTTTAGAGTAAGTGCTTAGAGATGCTGGATGAAAATAAAGCCTTCACCAAAGAGAAGGGTTTTGTTTTTGGTGTCTGACCTTTGGAAGCAGTTCAGTTCAACCTAAGAAAAAGAATCCATATCTATGATTTTTTAGTAGTTTATAAAATGGTATGCAATTGCTTCCTTCTTCTTGCTCTCCTCAATCCGTCCAATTAATTTGGCTGTCTACTCTCTCCTCTGTGTTTCTCCACTTCCATGTTGGAGCATGGAGCATATTAGCAGTGGCGTGGAAGGCCACCAAAACATCTGAGCACTCTCCAGGTGAACTCCATTTCCCATCTTCCAAGTTTCCTCTCAGAAAGCAATGCCAACAGGTAGAATAGACAAAAGTTGCTGTCGCATCAACTCCAACTCATGGTGACCCTTCAGGATAGAGTAGAACTGCCTCATAAATTTTCCAAGGCTGTAATCTGTACAGGAGGAGCTGTGTTGATGCAGTGGTTAAAGTGTTTGACTGCTAACCAAAAGATTTGCAGTTTTAACCCACCAGCCATTCCATTGGAGAATGATGTGACAGTCTTTTTTCTGTAAAGATTACAGCCTTAGAAACGCTATGGGGCAGTTCTACTCTGTCCTATAGGGTTGGTGTGATTCACAATAGATTCATTGGCAGTCGGATTTTTAATCTTTACTGAAACAGGCTGCCACATTTTTCTCCCATGGAGTGACTGGTGGGTTCAAACCATTGACCATTCAGTTAACAGCTGAGTGTTTAACCATTATACCACTAGAGCTCCTTAGATCAGGCCAAGTGAGGTGCAAAGTGCAATTGATGCCAATGAACCCAGAGAAAAGGCAACTTGTCTTGCAATTCTGCACTCCTGGGCTCAATGTAATTTTGTGCAGTTTCTTTAACTGTGGCCTCACCATGATGGTATATTCACCTCTGAATCCCCCTCCTGGAATTTGCCTAAAGTGAAACTACTAGGTCACATGCCTTTCTACCTCTACATATCCCTTGCATGTGGTTTTCCTCATGTCAATGTCATTTTGTTGAATTTCATTGTCAGGAAAGATGGAGGTGGTATATTTAGAGCCGGTGTTCAACCCTAATTCACAATATGGCATTATCTGTTGTTAAAATATTTTTTTAAAATTTTTCTGCGCTAGTTGATTAGCAGAAATAGTATACTTATTGAGGCTACAAATTATCTAATGTGTTGCCAAGGAATGGTGATGTTCTGGGAGTGGGCTCACCTGGATGTGGATAGCAGCTGAGGTTAGAGGCTTGGTATGTACAGTGCCCCTGCAGCTCCATAATGGCCTAGAGAAAGCAGGATCAGTAGACCAGGTGGGAGGCTGAAGGCAATGTTAGAAAACTGTGGTTGAGAATAAAGAACCAGTTCTTCAATTCCAGGCCATATGAAGAGTTTACATACAGAGCATACCCAGCCCAGCCTCCTCCCTCTCCAGCAAGGTTCAGGGACCTAATGAGTATTGATTGGATGAGAAATTCATTAAAGAATATGAAAGGGTGATTGTTGTTATCAGCTACTGTAGAGTTGGACCCTGATTCATGACTCCATGCACAACAGAATGTTGTGCTTCTTGGTCCTGTGCCATCTCTGTGATAAATTTCAGATTAGACCATTTTGAACCTTAGGTTTTCTTTGGCTTATTTTCAAGAATAGATTACCAAACATTTCTTCCTAGTCTCAGTCTGGAAGCTCTACTGAAACCTGTTAATATAAAATCAACATGTAAGCCTCCACTAAGCCAGTGCATTATGCCTAATCATGGCTCAGGTAGGGGTAACATCCAGATAGGAATATTCACAGCAAATGAATTATCACACCAGCACTTTCTAAAATCAGAAGTATTAGATGGTTAGGTAGACAATTGCTTCAGTCACTAGATGAACACTTTTAAAGTGTGTGTGTGTGTGTGTATTTGTGTGTGTGTGTGTGTGTGTGTGT
>NW_006921724.1:7782305-7834062 GCF_000298275.1 Orycteropus afer afer | reverse complement strand
TATATATATATATATATATATATATATATAGCTTTGAGTATACAGCTTGGAGAAAAAAGAGAAAGATTTATTTATTTTTTTTTAAATTATAGATTTATATAATTATATAGATTGTGGAACAAAACTCAAAATCATACTGGTCTGATAGAGCCTGATAAGACACCCAACACTATGGCCCCTAGTTACCCTTCAGGCCTGGAATTGAATTCACTCCCATGGCTTCTAGCCAACCAGTAGACAGGCATCTAGGTGGAACATTTATACCAGGTAGATACACTTCTTAGAAAAATCAATCATGAGAGATCAGAAGGGCAGTATTTGCACAGGGAGATACCTCAGGGGGCAGGAATGTATAGGGAAAAAGGACACAGGGAAGAGGTAACTACAGGGAGGAAGTGGAAAGAGACCTATTACATTAAAGGGATTTCAGTCAAGGTCGTGAAACAAAATGTGTATGAGCTTCTGCATGGAAAATGAATTTGCTCATACACTTTCACCCAAATCACAATTAAATATTTTTGAAAAATTGTATAGATGGGTTGAATATTTCATTGTCATCTCTTGAAGTATGTGCAGTACAACATTTACTGAATCTTTTATTTTTTTAAAATTCCATTATTTATTATTACAAGAATAGGAAATATGCTGCAGCTTTGCCATATTTGTTTCTCAATTTATTTTTCACGTCACTCTGTGTATGTTCTCATTTATGTACCAACTTCATTCATTTTACTTCTCTAACTAACATCATTATCTTTCCCGCATCTCATTTCTACCCACTCAACAACATCATTTGGATTTCATTGTCAGGGAAGATGGAGGTGAAAGTATAAAACAACATGCTTTCAATGTGTAAGACATGTGGGTAGATCATTCCAGAACATCTGGATGTTTAGAAACAGCTGGATAATATTGGGTGTCTTATTTTTCATGCAGATGTGTGGTATCCTGTAAATCAGCAACATTTTTTATTAATGTTGAAAATTCCTATAATTTCCAAAAACCTTAATGAAATATAACTGTCAAGTGTTATTATCTGAGGAGTTTTGAAAGAAAATAATTACTGAAGGAATGATTTCTTAAATAGTATATAGTTTATATTCTAATTTTGTCAAAGATTTGGTCTTATATTTATGGTAACACTGTTAAGTCTTTGCCTTATCATTGGCAATTTTGCTGTTTTAGACTAGAGAATGAGACTTAGAATGATGGTTTATGTAATGGAATTTCTGGGAAGTCAGCCAATTTTTTTTTTAATAATAGTGAAAACTTGCATAAAATTAGCCATAATATATCAAACTTTATATCATTAATATAGGACAGATGTTTAATCAGTTATTTTTGAATTGTTAGGTTTGGATCATTTAATAGGCTATTTAAGGTTATTTTTTCTGTAATATATAATATTTCTCTGTAATACGTTTCTAAAAGAGACACATAATACAGATAATTTAAAAACACTTTGGAGAGATAAGGACATAAATAAAATTAACAGAGAAATAGTGCTTATACTCACACAGACTTAGGTAAAGATTGTTGCTGTTACAATTTTAGAGCAAATTCGTTGGCCTTTCTTAGTTATAATGATATCATATACATTTAAAAAGAATACTGATGTCCATCTTATAAATTGCAACTACTTCTGCAACATAGATACCATTAAGGTGTGATTGTAGGACATGAGAATCCCTGGGTGGCACAAATGGTTAATCTGTTACTAACTGAAAGGTTGGAAGTTCGAGTCCATCCAGAGGCACCTTGGAAGAAAGACCTGGTGAACTGTTTCTGAAAGATCACGGCCATCGAAAACCCTTTGGAGCACAGTTTAACCCTAACACACACAGGGTTACCATGAGCTGGGGTCTAGTGGCAACTTTTTTGTGTGTGTGACAGCATCTAAAAGTTGATTCTCACAATAATGGATTAGTATAGCCCAGTATGTATGTTCATACATAGCCTGAACTGTTTTTCCTTTAAAATAAAACACAGCAGTATGTATAAAACTATATGACTTTCAGATGTAGATTCTTCATAAGAATGCCTGAAGTCACAGTATGAGTGTTGAGAAGCTTTGAGAGAAAGTATTGGAGGAAACCCTGTGGGTCTGACTCAGAGCCTGGCATAATAGCAAATATGCGGGTCATGGGGGCCCAGAGGTTCTCAGAAGCCCTGGAAGCACTGGTGAGGCTGTCCAATTCCATTTGGAGAATCCAAGACATACTGGAAGAAACAAAACCACCGTGCTCTCTGGCTCTCAGAATGAGGCATGTTGTCCCCACTGAAATTCAACACAGGACTATTCTCTGTTTATTGTATTTATTTCCTGTTCATTATATGTATTTCCTGTTCTATATTCCACTATATTATTTCCTGTCTAACACTCTTTCATCTTAAATATTTTATATTTGGAATCAAATATGTCATCCAAGGAAGAAAACCTAAGAGGAAGAACAAAATCCCTTAAGTTTTAGCAAGTTCAGTGAGCAATACAACTTTATCTAGAACTACTCAATGACTGACCCAGCATTTCTTTTCGAGAACAAGAAATCAGAATTCAAGGTATCATATGAACACCCACTTCTTTCTGTTGTGTTCAAGATAATTAAGTTCTAGGCCACATGTTCAACCATTAGTCTCTTTTTAGTCATGGTTTTACCACTTCCTCCTTTGGCTATAACCACATAGTATCGCTTTTTCTCCTCTCTTCACCCCCATAAGAATAACACTTCAGTTAGTCCAGTAAATTTCATGGCCAAAAACAAATTGGGTTATAATATGTAGTTTTTTTAAACATTATCTAATCTGCACACATTGCACTCTATAAAATAAATATGTTTAATGCCACAAATGTCCCAAATCAATTGTCGTTAACTCAATTCCTACACAGAATAGAACTGCCCCATGGGGTTTCCAAGGCTGTTTTTTTTGGAAATTAAGTTTTTAGGTGAAATTTACAGAGTAAATTGGTTTTCAATTCAACAGTTCATACATATTTTGTTGTGACATTGATTGCAATCCTCACAATGCAACAGCACTCTTCCCTCTTCCTCCCTGTGGCTACCGTTTCTCTTTAACCTTCTTCCTTATCCCTTCCTGTCTTCTGGCTTTATCCATGGGCATATTATGCTGGCCTTTTGATGTCTTATGTTTGATTGTTTTCTGGAGTGCATATCTCCCTGGTGTTATTGTTCATGTTATAGGCCTATTATTTGGCTGAAAGCTGAACTATGGCAATAAATTCAGTTCCAGGATTGAAGGGTGACTAAGGGTCATAACATAGTGCCTAAGGCACTTGACTGCTAACCAGAAGGCTGGCGGTTCAAACCAACCAGCCACTCCTCAGAAGGAAGGTTGGGCAATCTACTTCCATAGTGATACTGCCTCAGAAACCCAAGGAGGGGTCGTTATGAGTCGGGTACAACTTGAGGGCAAATAACAACAGAAACAACAAGGTCCATAGTCTCTGGGATTCTTCCAGTCCTTATTGGACCAGTAAGCCTGGTCTTTTTCATTATTTTGAAATTTGTGCCACATTTTTTTTTCACTTTATCCAGGATCTCCTAGGTTTATTCCTTTCAGAATAATTGGCAGTGGTAGACAGGCATCATCTTGTTCTTCTGATCTCAGAGTCATGGAGGCTAAGGTTCACATGGGCTACTAGTCCCTTGAACTAATTCTTTCTATGCTTGTTTTTCTTCACTGTTCTTTCCAAGGTTCTAAATCTTAACAGAAACAGACTGCCATATCTTTCCCCTGCAGCACAGCTGGTGGATTCAAATCACTGACCTTTTGGTTAGCTGCTGAGCACCTTAACCACTATACCACCAAAACCAAAAAACCAAACCAACTGCCATTGAGTCAATTCCAACTCATAACAACCTCCATTGGCTTTCTGAGGTGGTAAATCCTTACAGAAGTAGATCGACCCATCTTTCTTCTGCAGTGACTGGTGGGTTTGAACCACCAACCTTCTAGTTAGCAGTCAACTGCCTTAGGCACTGTGCCACCAGATCTCTTTATTTTACTACCAGGGCTCCTTTAATGTCAAAAGAGTTTAAACAATCCATGCTTTGTAATATTCCATATGAAAAGCAACAATTTTTTAATGTGAATTATTTTCTCTTCCTTTCCTCTATTCCTTCCCTTCACAAATTACTCTTGACTTACAGAAAACCATGACAAGTATAGTTTCATGTTAAAAAAGGGAGTCCTTGTGTGTTGCAGTTAATATGCTTGAATGCTAATCAGAAAGTTAGAAGTTTAAATGTACCCAAGAGGTCTGATGATCTACTTCCAAAAATTTAGGCATTGAAAATCCTGTGTATGATAGTGTAGTTCTAATCTGACACACATGAGGTTGCCATGAGTGAGAATCAACTTGACATCAACTGGGAAACAAACAACAAAAAAATGTTTACAGTTTCCATTTTTCCCCTTTTGTTAAATTGAGATGTATGCAGAAGCAAATGGAATGTAATATTTGTGTAATAATCACATGATTTTTAGGCCCTTGACTCAATGCTAACCAACTATGAGAGTTCTTCGCATATGATGGTGATAATCATCTAAAATAAAGATAAGGATTGCGTGTTTTAAACTCAAAACAGGAAGAGGACATTTTGTGTTGGTGCTGACTGGCAATGCAATTTGGGGATTCTTCTTACCTACTTTTCATGTGAAAGTAATAATATCACTGGGTGATATAAACCTTAACTAAATAGTTCCGTTGTTTTTAGGTACCATTGACTTAGCTCTGACTCAAAGCAGTCCTGTGGACAACAGGATGAAATACTTCCTGGACCTGTGCCATCCTCACATTTTTTGCTGAGCTTGAGCTCATTGTTGCAGCCACTGTGTCAGTCCCTCTGGTTGAGGGTCTTCCCCTTTTTTGCTGACCCTCTTCTTTACAAAGCATGAGACCCTTCTCCAGGGACTGGTCCCTGCTGAGAATATGACCAAAGTACATGGGCAGAGTCTAGCCATACTTGCTTCTAAGGAGCATTCTGGCTGTACCTCCTCCAAGATAGATTTGTTTCTTCAAATTGCAGTCCATGGTATTTTCAATATTCTTGGCCAACATCACAATTCAAAGGCATCAATTCTTCTTCCAACTTCTTTATTCATTGTCCAGCTTTCACATGCATATGAGGCAATTGAAAATATCATGGCTTGGGTCAGGCAAACCTTAGTCTTCAAAGTGACATCTTTGCTCTTTAACACTTTAAAGAGTTCTTTTGCAGCAGATTTGCCAAAAGCAATACTTCATTTGATTTCTTGACTGCTGCTTCCATGGGTGTTGATTATGGATTCAAGTAAAATTAAATCCTTGGCAACTTCTATCTTTTCTCCATTTATCATGATGTTGCTTATTTGTCCAATTGTGAGGATTTATGTTTTCTTTATGTTGAGGTACAATCTGTACTAAAGGCTGTAATCTTTGATCTTCAACAGTAATTACTTTAAGTCCTCTTCACTTTCAGCAAGCAAGGTATGTCAACTGCATATCACAGGTTGTTAATGTGTCTTGCTGCATTCTACTTCATGGTAGATGTCTTAAGTAGGACAGCATTGAATCATCACACCACTTCCTAAATATGAAGCAGTTTTTGTTTTCTCTGCTTTGTTGTTGTTGGCCTTTGAGTCTGTTCCAACATTTGTTGTTGTTGTTATGTGCCGTCGAGTCGGCCCCAACTCATAGCGACCCCTCCTTGGGTTTCCAAGGCAGTATCACTACGGAAGTAGGATTGCCCAACCTTCCTTCCGAGGAGTGGCTGGTGGGTTTAGGAACCCTGATAAAATAAAGTAGAACTGTCCCGTTTCCCAGGCTGTAATTTTTTGGAAGCAGATTGCCAGGTCTTTTCTTCCATGGACAGCTGGTTGCTTCAAACCACCAAGCTTTCAGTTAGCAGCCCAGCACTTAGCCATTGTGCCACCAGGGCTTCTTTTCACTACTTTGCCATAATTCAGTGAGTAGCCTTCAACATTCTATCACTCTCTGGGTGGCGCAAATAGTTACATGCACAACTGCTGACCTAAAGATTGGTAGTTCACACCCATCCAGCAGCATCACAGAAGGCCTGTCAATCTGCTTCCATGAAGATTATAGACGAGGAAACCTCATGGAGCAGTTCTACTCTATAACACATAGGGTCATCATGAGTTGGCATCGACTTGGTGCCAATAGGTTGTTTTTGTTATTGTTTGTTTATTTTTTTAACCCTTCCTTGTGTTCCTGCCTGTCCAGCTTACCCTCTATATGAATTCTGCCCCTCTAATGTCTCATGGCTGATTGATCTAAGGGGTTCATCTCCCTGGAATAGGTGGGTAGGTATTCTGGGGTAGGTATTCCTGTTTTGGGGGTGAGGGCTAATCCATGGAAGTGAGTCCATTTCCAGGCCCAATGGATAATGTCACACCATACTCTTGGAGATTCCACCAGTCTCTATGTGACCAATAATTCATTTTTGTGTTTTTTAATTTTGTTCCACAATTTTTCTCCCATTCTATCCAGAATCTCCAATTTTTATCCCTTTTTGAGTGGTTGGAATTGGTAGCTGGGCACCACCTAGTTCTTCTGGTCTCAGGGTTGTAAGGACTGAGGTCCTCATAGTCCATAATATCTTTGGATTAATTATTACCAAATGACTTTGATTTTCTTCACTCTTCTTTGCTCCAGATGAGAGAAGACCAATAGTTGCATCTTAGGTGGCCACCTCTTGAAAGCTATTAAAGACCCCAGGTGCTACTCACCAAAGTAGGATATGGAACAAGATTTCTGTGTACTGTGTTGTGCCCATTGAGGATAATCTCCCCTGAGACTATGGTCCCAAGCCCACAGGCCCAGTGGTTCTCTCTCTCAAGGTATTTGGTTGTCTCTGAGAAGCTACCCCAACCATCTCCTCTGTTATTTCTGTATTGTATGTGGAAATTTTTGTAGCACAAGTACGTATCTAAGACTATTTTCAGCCAGATCTATCATTAGACTTGGGTATATTCCTGTTCACCTACCTTCACATGATCTTCTCACCTGTCTGTGATTTTACCCATAGCCTAGTGTTTGGTGCCACTGGTAATGTAATGCAGTATTGTGAATAGTACCTGCCTCTGTTGTCTATATCTTTTGTGCAAGTTTCTGTGTCCTCCCTTTCCCCATTGTAACCATGCTGGTCATCAACTCTTTCCATACCACCAGTGCCAACAGGTTTTAATACTGCAGGTTTTAATTCTTTATCTTTAGGTGTCATCATTTCTAATAAATTCTCTTGCTCTTAGTTCATGATTTACACCTCTGTTTGTTAGGAACTTTATATTCAGTTACTGTGTCTTTCTAGCTTTGAATACCTATGTAGCATATTAAAATATCAAAACCATGAGAAACAGTTGTTATCCCTGTTCCCATCTACATTTTCTTAATTGCTGTAGCTTACAGGGCATCAAGGGAGCTCTGGTAGCATAGTGGCTAAGGCACTTGACTGCTAACCAGAAGGCTGGTGGTTCAAATCCACCAGCCACTCCTCGGAAGGAAGATGTGGCAATCTACTTCTGTAGTGATACCGCCTCGGAAACCCAAGGAGGGGTCGCTATGAGTCGGATCCGACTCGACGGCACATAACAACAACAACACAACAACAGGGCATCAAACAACCACCACAGAAAGAGGAGAGGGGAAATACAAGGGGACAAGATGCAAGAAGAGTGCATATATTCTTCATGAAAGAGCCATTACATTGTTACATTAGGAAATACCATTGATTTGAAAGGTACTTGTGCGTGCTTCTGTTGCCAGAATATAAAGCTGAAAAATGAAGAAATTAAGTTGTTTTTTATTTGTTTTCATATGCTGATTTGTAAAATTAACAAAGTAGTATGGGCATCTGATTTCCCATTATTTCAAAAATAACTAAAAATCTTGCAGTTGTATTTTTAATAAAAATATTTTGGAAAGAATAAATATTGTATAAACCCTCAGATTTTAAATGATGGGTACCATTCTTCTGTTACATATTTCACATTTAAATCTAGGGAGGGTCCTCATTATAGATAGATCACTTGAATCCTGGCCAGATGCAATTTGCAGAAGTGTGGAATTTCTTAAAGCCTGAGTTTGGCTTTATACTCTTATTCAAAAGAAACTGTTTATTCGTGTATCCTGTAAGCATTACCAAGCACCTACTATGTGCTGGCTTTTCTCACTTTGTCAAGCTGTAGAATCAGTTTCTCTAAGTAGAATATGAAATCACTCATATTCTCATCTGCTTATCCATCTATCCAGAAAACATTCATTTTATTTTATTACAGACACTGTGCTAGGTGCTAGAAACACAGGAGAGATCTGGTCTCTGCAGTCACAGAGCCTACAGTCTAGGTGCCACACCAAAAAAAAAAAAAAAAAAAAACAACCCACTGCTGTAGAGTCATATCTGACTCATAGCAATGCCTCCTTGGGTTTCCAAGGCAATATCACTATAGAAGTAAAATGCCTAACCTTCCTTCCAAGGGGTGGCTGGTGGGTTTGAACCTCCAGCCTTCTGATTAGCAGTCAGATGCCTTAGGAACTATGCTACCAGAGCTCCCAGATGCCATACTCTTATCAAAGAAAATACACAGCCCCTCACTGGCTCTGATGGTGACTCCTCACCTCTGTGGTTCCCAGTCTTATGCATCAGGATCATGGGAGAGCTTCTAAAAAGACATATTCCTGAGTTTCATTCCTCACTTCCAGAAGCAAAATCTTCTGTGAGTGGGGATAGATGTATTTATCTTTACCAATGCTCCCAGGTGATTCTGGGGCAGGTGGGCTGAAAAATGGTTTTAGACCCATGTCTCTTCCCAATTTCATCTCTCACTACTCCTAAGAGAGTGTTCAACTATGACCTGGGCCTGTCATTTCCTCCCATTGAGAATCCCTGAAACCTGCCTCTTCCAACCACTGCTGCCACCTGCAATTCCCTCCTTCTCCAAAATCTTCATTCTTTAGACCAGTATTGTCTCTACCTCATTTATGACACCTAATCTATGACTAAAGCCAATACTGAGATTTTCATCTCTATCCATCGGCCAGGATTTGGCTGTATGAATGCAAGCTGTATGGCAGGCATTGAGCAAATTACTTAAACTCTTTGAGCTTCAATTTCTCATCCAAAAACCAAAACAGGAATAATGACCCTTACATTCTAAGGCTGCCATGAGGACTGAATAAGATAAAATCAGTAGAATATTGACACATAGTAATTTCACAGTATACCTTCTACAATTATTTATTTCATTTTCACCAGGACATTCAATTTTTACTCACTTATGTTGTTCTCTAATTCAGAAGAACTTGAAACATTCAACAAACAAAAACAATTCCACACCCCAAAGGTGTAAAAAATATTGGTCTTCTTTCTCCAGCTATATTTTAAACTTATTTAAAGGAGAAAATTTGGATTTTACTTCCTGTTTTTTCTCAGAGTCTGGCAAAGCTTGAGTACATGCTAAAACACTAGCTGCCATTGAGTCACGTGACTCATGGCGACTCCATGTGTGTCAGAGTAGAACTGTGCTCCATGGAGTTCCCAATGGCTGATTCTTTGGAAATAGATGCCAGGATTTCTGAGATGCCTCAGGTTGGACTCAAATTACCAAATTTTGGTTAGCAGCACAGTGTGTTAATTGTTGGCACCATGAAGGACTCCCTGATATATACTAGATATTTAATAAACACTGTTAAAATGACTCACCCAGGGGTATATCTGAAATCATATACGTGACATTGCTGGCATTAGGAACAGCTTGCTCCTAAGGTTGAACTTGCTCACCGTCTCACTTTGACTTTGTACAGCATCCTTTTTTAGTTGATAGTAGGATGCTTTTGAGAATTAATATCATTATATATAATTCTCAAGGACCAAAATAATGATTACACTAAAACAATTTTTGCTACTTACTTCTATGAAACATGTACTAATGTGGCTTTTATCAGTCTGTAAGGATCTACATTTCATAGAAAATAAATCCACTGAATCTGAACTGAATAAAACTTTTCTGAAATCTGAGGCCTTAAGTTTAGGGTGTTTTTGGAGCTTGTCTTCTAGATATTCTTACTCATATTAAAACATTCTGTGTTATATATTTAGAAGAATAGGGAAGAAGCAACTTTTGAAAACCAATGTCCTCTGATTTCCAAAGTGAAACAGCTAAAAGCAGAAGCTTTTTGGTTTATTTCTACTCCAATGACTATTTGCTGGGCTTAAATGCGGTTGAGTGCTGATAATGAGAGAAAGTCCCTTTGGAGCATCTGGAGTAGGAGGAAAGCCCCTTGAATATTTAACCAAGCCACCTTTTCCTACAGTGAGTTAAAGCTAGCTTATGTTTCTGTTCTCTTTCCTCTTTCCATGCCCAACATGTGTATGACTGTTATACTGGCATAGGCTTAAATGCCATCATTTGCTAGAGGCATCTTGTCCACACTACTGTGGTCTGTATTCATTGTATTAGAAAAGTCCTTCCATGCCTAATAAAAGCAACATGAAAGTAACCCCAGACTTGCCTGTGTATCATGTCCTGTAGCATGTTCTATCATGTATTACTTCTTGTTGTTGTTGTTATGTGCCGTCAAGTTGGACCTGACTCATAGCAACCCCTCCTTGGGTTTTCGAGGCAGTATCACTACGGAAATAGATTGCCCCATCTTCCTTCCAAGGAGTTGCTGGTGGGTTTGAACCACCAGCCCTCTGGTTAGCAGTCCAGTGCTTTAGGCACTATGCTGCCAGAGCTCCCCATGTATTACTAAGAGTGAGTATTCCACATGTGGATAGGATTGCTCTTTATACAAGCTACAATGCTTTTACACAAGTCTTCTCTTCCACTGTGAACACTATAGGTTAGCTAATATTTTGTTTATATTTCTTCCTGAAAGTAGAAATTATTTTCTGAATTGCTTTAACATAGTATTAAAAAAAATGTAAAAGTTCTTGTAGCTTATCTAGCATCTCCTTTCCTGGTATGTTTGTGTATGGTAATATGCGTGTGGGGTGTATGTGTGAGTATATATGTGGTGTGTGTGCTGTATGTGTGGATGTGTACACTGTGTGTGTGGTTTCTGTGTATATGGTATATATGGTGTGTATGTGTGGTGTGTTTGTGGTTTATGTATGTGGTGTATATATGTGGTTGTGGGTATGTGTCATGTGTATGTGGTATATGTATTATGTTTGTGTGTGATGTGTGCTGGGAATGTGTGTGTATGTAGGTGGGTATCATTTGTGTATATGCAGTATGTATGGTACATTTGTGTGGTATGTGTCTTGTGTATATGTGGTGTATGTGTGGCTTATATGTATATGGTATTATGGTATGTATATGTGGTATGTGTATGTAGTGCATGTGTTGAGTTTTATGGAATGTGTGACGTGTGTATGCTGTGTATGTGTTGTCTATGCTGTGTATATGGTGTGTGTGTGTGGTTTGTGTGCATGTAGTGTACATGGTTTATATATGATGTATGTGTGTGTGTGTGGCATATGTGTGTGTTTATGATATTTGTGTATGTAGGGTGTATATGTGTGTGCGATATGTATGTGGTGTGTTTGGTATATATGAGGTGTCTGTGGTGTGTATGGTATGTGTGTATATACATGGTGTATATGGGTTTGTGGGTGGTGTGATGGGGTGTATGTGTTGTATGTGTATGCCATGTGTTTGTGTGTATGGTATGTGTGTATATACATGGTGTATATGGGTTTGTGGGTGGTGTGATGGGGTGTATGTGTTGTATGTGTATGCCATGTGTTTGGTGTCTGTGTATGTGTTGTGTATGATGTGTGTGGGTATGTGTGGTGCGTATGTGGGGGATGTAGTTTGTGTGGTGTGTATAGTGTGGATATATGGTGTGTATATGTGTATGTGTTATACATGGTATTTTTGTGGTGTATGTGGCTGTGGTATGTATATGTGGTATGTGTGAGTGTGATGTGTATGTGGTGTATGTGTATGTATGTGTGCAATATATGTGGTATGTGTGGTGTCTGTGTATGGGGTTTGTATGATGTATATACATGGTGTGTGTGTGTGATATGTATGTAGTGTATCCAGTATGTGTATGTATATGTGGTGTGTGGGGTGTGTGTGGGTTCTGTGTATGTGTTGTGTTTGGTATGTGTGTAGCATCTGTATGCTGTGTATGTGTAGTATGTATGTATGTGTATGTGCATGTGCACTATGTATGTGGCATGTGATATGTGTATGGTGTGTGTTCTGGTACCTAGTGCTGCTCTGACAAGAATATACCACAAATGGGATGGCACGAACAAACAGGAATTTGTTCTCTTACAGTTTGGAGGCTTTAAATCTGAGTTCAATGTGCCAGGCTCCAGTTCTGCCTCCTGCTCCCAGCCCACCAGAGCTAGAAGCTTTTCTTCACGCAGACAACTGCTGGCTGCTGAGACGGACAAGGCTGAGACTGACAAGGCCAAGGCTGACAAGTAAAAATGCACAGTTCTGATGTTACCAAACCACATGGCAGTCCATTGACTCAAGTCCATTGAAAGTCCCAAGGTTGGCAGAGCATGGCAGGCTGCTGAACAATGACATGACTACATGCAGGGTTCAAGTGTGCCATGAGATAAAGACCATTCCCCAAGACTTCTCCTTATATATAGGAAGCAGACCATATCCCTAAAGCAGCTACTCAGCTGCTCATAGTAGATTCCACCATGGAGTTGATTACTAGTATCATCATGGGCAGTACTACATCCAGCTGCCCAGCCACTCAACCAAGCCCAACCAAGTTGACACACAAACTTAACTACCACAGTGTGTATATGTGTTGTGTGCATGTATGTGGTGTGTGAGTTAAGTGTGTGAAGTGTATGTGTTTTTTTGTGTGTGTATGTGCTGGTTGTGTGTATGTGGTATATTTGGTATGTGTGTGGTATCAGTGTATGTGGTGTGTATGTTGTGTATGTGTGGTATGTATGTGCGGGGTATGTGTAATGTGTGGGGGGGTGGTTTATATGTATGTGGCATTCATGGTGTATATATGTTTGTGTGCTGTGTATATGGTGTATGAGTTGTATGTGGTGTTATGTGTGAGTGTATGTGGTATGTATGGTGTCTGTGTGTGTGGTGTATATGTTGTGTATATCTGTTGTGTGTGTGGTGTGTGTGCAGTTTATGTATGGTAAGTATGGTGTATATGTTTGGCGCGTGTGCATCTGTGTGTGGTATATATGTTCTGTGTGTATGCATGAGGGGTGGGGGGGGGCAGGTATTAAGTAGGGACAGTAGGAGGGGGATGCCAGGTTCCCTATCTCTATAAAATTCTTTGGATGTTAATAAAAATTTCTAGCAGTGGATCCAACCTTGCTTGAGATGAAATGTGCCAAAGACAACCTCTCCCATCCACACCTCCTTTTCATTCTTTCTTATTCTTCCCACTGCTTCAACAACTAGCTTTCTGAAATATCCATCCCCCATCTCTCTCACACAGTTATCAATCATTGGTCATCCATTTGCTGACCTGATTTTAATAGTTTTGTGTTGTTACTTTCTCAAGTGTATTTTTGACTTAAATATTTTTAAAATTAAGAGCATAATATTTGGAGCACTTTTAGGTTTACAGAATGATTGTGGAGTTCACAGAGGTCCTATACACTCCCTCTTCCCACTGCACACAGTTTTCCCTATGATCAACATCTTTGTTACAAATGATAAGCCAACATTGATACATTACTATTAATTAAAGTCCATAGTTTACATTAGGATTCAATCTTTGCATTGTAGTTACATACATTTTGATAAATGGATAATGTCAGTATCCAATGTTAACAGTATCATGTAGAATAATTTCTCTATCCTGAAAATGTCCTGGGTGCCATCTCTTCATTCCCTCCCCAATTTATTGTTAGTTAGAAATTGTATGATGCAGTTTGCACACAAATGAAGATAGGAATATTGGCATTGTCTCCCTCTCTCCCTCATTTCTAAGCAGCTGTGGTTCAGAGAAGTGAGGTGACATGCCTAGTGTTAAACAAGTAGGAAGTGGCAGAGACGAGTCTACTGCAGTTATTTTCCAAGATGCACATGGTGACTGCTGCAGAATGAGATGTGCCCATCACCCTGCCCTGTTCTGTCCCAAGAGAAAGCCAGTGATGTAACACAATGCTGCATCTCCTAGACAAGGATGCTCTAACCTCAATCTCCAACCCTCATATATTCTTCTACCACCTCCTCCCCTCTGTCCCCCTCTTGGCCAGCTGCTTGGAAGCCAGTGTTCTCCAGCCACAGAAATGTCTCTGCTTTGCATTTTCTGTACTCGGAGGAGGGTAATCTAAGGCTCATTAAGGGAACTAATCAATTCCAGGCCTTGCACTAGCTGAGCAGATTACCACACGGGCAGAACCATTAGTGAGCCAGCACATTAACACATGACATTTCCATGAATCAATATGGAGCCCATGTAGAACAAGGTGCTTTTTCATCCCCATTATGAAAAATGGAAGCTAAAATAACAACCTTTCAGATGTATGCAAGTATGCATCTTAGGAAGGGGAAAAGGAACATATTTGCTTTTAAAATTATGCTTTCGTGTGGGATGACGGTGGGCTCTGATGGCTTTTGTTTCTCCCTGGACTGTGCTGCCATGGGTTTGGAATTTGGAAACACACCCTGCCTAAGCATAACTAACAAAAAATCATCACAAAGAACTGCACACATGAAGGGAGGGTGCATTATTTTACCCTTAGGATCTAACCTAAAATAGAAAATACTTTTAGTAAACAACTCTTCATTGATTGCTAAATATATATGTGCTCTTTTTACATTAATATGTCTCTGAAAATCAAGCAGATTTCCAGCCCACATAAATTAAATATGAATAATACCAGTTAGAATTGTGGGTGCTAAGAATCAATGCAAGTATATTTTCCCCACTGTTATCATCAATACTACTGAAGCTTTGTCAGTAACTAAAATGCAAATATCATATGATCTTAAAACTGATGTCACTTGCACTGAAGAGCTTTACAAGGAAATCTGAGCCAGATGAATTCTCAATATCATTGTTCTGTTGTTATTTTATCAGGTAGCAGGAAAATAGACTTCTGTACCTCAAACAAAAACTAAAATAACTCACTGCCATTGAGTCAGTCCTGACTCAAAGGGACCCCTCCTTGGGTTTCTGAGGTGGCATCACTATGGAAGTACATTGCGCAAACTTCCTTCCAAGGATTTGAACCACCAGCCTTCTGGTTAGCAGTCAAATGCCTTGGAGTTGATTCTGACTCATTGCAACCAAGTAGAACAGAGTAGAACTGCCCCATAGGGTATCTAAGACTTTAATCTTTACAGAAGCAGATTGCTGTATCTTTCTCCTATAGAACGGATGGTGGGTTTGAACTGTTGACCTTTCAGTTAGTAGGCAAGCACTTTACTACTATGCCCCCAGGGGTCCTCCATGAGAACAATAACAGTGATACAATTTTACACTACTCAGTTTATCCCAGACACAGGTGAGTTTTGTCTTTGTCTCATCAGTGGCATTGAAGATGGTGAGTGTGAGAGATATGGAGGCTGCTGTGTAGAATGAAGACAGGATACTGATGGAGTCTGTGATGATCCAAATGATTAGTACATTCGGAAAACCCCTGGTGAAAAGCTATCATGGAAATGAACACTGCTTCAAACTGTCTTGAGAATGTGGATGCCATGTTAATACAGTTTAAAATGAGAGTCCTGTCAATATAGAATGGGGAAGAAGGGCTTCCTTCTATTTTTAAAAAATACCCAACATTCATGTTTTTTCATATTTTCTTCCTACCCTGTAATTACTCTTAATCAAAGTACAACAAATAGTAAACAGTAAAAATGAAATAAATGTGGTGACAGTTTGCCAATAACGAGGAGAAAATGTTCCATCTGTCTAGCAGCGAGTAAAATGGGTGTAATTACTGCTCATTTTTCTCGTAATTGCTGAGTTATTAGTTTAAAGCTTACACACAACTGGTGAACAGCGAGTACTACCCATTCCCTAATTACAGCTCCAGCTTTGCTATGCTTGAAATCAGGGAAAGCATGAGCCGAGAAACGATGTGAATTAACCCCGACTGCTTACATAGAATTGAAACTGTCTATTTAATTAGAATTTTATAAACTTCGGGTTCCCTTGCCACCCCAAATATTAAACCATTGTAATTGTTATTCTGTTTTAGGTTACAATTTCTTTTTAGGTTAATAGTCTTGAATCTGTTTCCAGTGGTGAAATCATAAGGTCAGTTTTTCTAGAAACAATCCCAGTGTACTCACTAGCCTTTGCATCGTATTTGTTAAAGGTATACTCAGTTGATTTATGAGTGGCTATGTTAACTTTTTTTTTATTATTAAATCAGGAAATTCTGTTCAAAGTTCAGGATTGCATGTGGGTAGTCAAACCTGAGAGCAACGATTGCATAGCCATGCAAATATAGAAAAGAAGAATCTCCTTTGATGATTCCTACTTAATACAAATCCGAGCATTAAGGCAAATATAATTTGTGGTTTATTCTTCTAGTGTATCATCTTGTCACCGAGGTTCATTTAAGAAAGACTAATTTCAATTGTGTTCTCATAAAATAAAATAAATGGAAATACCTTTGTCTATAACTCTTCTAGCAAGAGTAGATTTTCCTGGGTTAATTCTATTTGAATCTATCTCTGGTGGTGCAGTGCCTAAGGCATTGGACTTCTAACCAGAAGGTTGGCGGTTCAAACCCACAAGCCACTCCATGGAAGGAAGACGGGGCACTCTATTTTAGTAAAGATTTACTGCCTCAGAAATCCAGTGGGGGTCTCTATGAGTTTGAATCAACTTGATGGCAGTGAGTTTAGTTTTTTGGTTTTCTGTCTTCTAAGTCTTAATAAAGACCAAAACAAAGGTAGTATTGAGTCACAAAGGTGGGCTTGATTCCATGTTGCTCAGGGAGTTCTCAGCTAATTCTTAATGAAGCCAGAATTTACAGGCTACCTCTGATCTGGAATCACTGATGACAGGAACTCTGGTAGCATAGTGCCTAAGGCACTTGACTGCTAACCAGAAGGCCGGAGGTTCAAACCCACCAGCCAACTCCTCAGAAGGAAGGTTGGGCAATCTACTTCTGTAGTGATACCACCTCGGAAACCCAAGGAGCGGTCTCTGTGAGTCAGGTCTGACTTGATGGCACACAACAACAACAACAACATCCTCGAGCTATAGAGTATTTGTTGAATGAGATACGGTGAAAGGAAGCTATGAGAATCCCAGGATGAAATACTTGGAGTAGAATTTCTTTTTTTTTTTTTTTAATTTTTTCTCCCCTTAGTAAGTCATTCTAGTTATTGGTATTGAAGGGAAACAGTGAAAATATAGCATTTTCTGTTCATTTTATTCATTTTAACTTAAATAATGTCAAGCGATATATTTCTATGTTAGAGATTATACCCTGAAAAAAAATCACTATGGTAAAATGTGATGTGGAATATTTACTGGTAAAAACTCACCCTTTCAAAAAGCAAGTTGAGGAGGGAAGGCCGGAGTGGTTATCTTTGTTTGTTAGTTGCCACAGAGTAGACCCCGATTTATAGCGACCTCATGTGCAACAAAATGAAGTGTTTCCCCATCCTGCACCGTCCCCATGATCGGTGGTATGTTCAGTTCACATCCCCTGTTGTGGCTACAGTGTTACTCTACCATGTAGTGCTTATTAAATAACTCAAAATCAAAGAATCAAAGTCATTTCCTTTCTTAGCTGTAGAAGCACTGAATCTCTCAGAGGAGTGAGTGAGCAAGGTGCTGAAGAGAGAGAATGTTTAACCTCTTGGCTGAGATAAGGCAGCAAAAATCATGGAAATGTATTTTAAAAATCTTCATTCTAAGCCCCAGAGAGCTGCAGTATCCCAGATTCTTTTGAGCTCTGCATAAATATCTTTGCTGGGCAGGATCACGTGTGTATTATGCATAATCCTTTGGCTGTGCTTGCCAGCTGGGTAGCAGAGATAGGAAATGTTGGGGGTTTTACAGCTTTAAAAATGGTGCCGATACTTCACCCAAAAGCAGAGAAATGAAATGAGTATTTGCATAATCTATCTAGAGTTACTTAGGTTTCTTTCAATCTCCTTATTGTGTTTTAAAAATCTATTAAGAGAATATTAGAGCAAAATGTATTTTCCTCTTCATAGAATTCATTTCGACTCTCTCTGAGTCCCATAGAGCTTTTCATTTGTTTCCATTTTTTTGTGCAGGGTGTTTTTTAAGAGTTGACTTTGTTAATGGTCTCCTGGAATTGAAATATAAAGAGAAATGAAAAGTCACCAGTGTCAATGCCATTATGATTAATTTTCATGTTTCCCCATTTGCTTTGAATAAACAAACAAATGACTAAGTTAGTGCTTGTCTGCTTAAGGCACCTACTCATATTACCTGGCACATGTCCTCATATTACCTGCACACAACACACACATTCAGGCACAGACAAACACATTGGCACACAATGCTTACTAAGGCTTCTTCAAGATTCTTTGCTGCTGAAGCCTCCCTTCCTTCCTTCCTTCATTCTTCCCTCCCTCTCTCCTTCCCTCCTCTGTCTCTTCTCTGTCCCCCTCCTTTTTCTCTGCTTCTTTTCCTTGTTCCTTCCTTTCCTCTCTTCCTCACTAACTCCTTGTTTCTTAATTGCATTATAACCATTAACTCTACTTTCTAATCTCTCCTTTAACTCCTTAACAATTCACCATCTGCAATCTTCTTCTGAAACTACTTTCTTGAACATTGTTGATAACCATTTAATTTTGAAATTCAGTCTTCACATTCTGGATCTCACACTACATTTGGTATTGCTGTCTTTTCCTTTTCCTTCTCCTGAAAAACCTTCCCTCCCTCTTGGGTGTCTTCTATTTCTTTTCCCTTTATCTTCTTTACTTTTCCTTTTATCCCCTGTTCATGATATTCCTCTCCTTTTTTTCTGCATTGTCTCCCTCTCTTCAAGACTTCTTCCTTAAACTATGACCCCTAGACAAGCTGTTCCCAAATGCATCCTTCTTTTATTCAACAAGTTATGTATTAAGCCTTTTATATGTGCCTGATGTTGTTCTGTCATCTGAGAATACAGGGGGAATGTAGACAGCTCTGTAACTATGTAAAATATTGCAAGTTTGAGTATAAATGCTATCAAGAAAAACAACTCAAAGAAGGGTGATGAGAGCTAACAGCTGTATACCACCTTTAATAGGATGGTCAATGAAGGCCTCTTTCAGATGTGGACATCTCATCAGAAAAATATGGACAAGGTAAATGAAAACAATGCCAATATTCTTGGAGGGAGAGGCAGTGTGGTGGTTCAATGGAAGAATTTTCACCTTCCATGCAGGAAAATAAGTTCAGTTCTTGGTCAGTGCACCTCATGCACAGCAACCACCCATCTGTCAGTGGAGGCTTGCATGTTGCTGTGATGTTGCACAGGCTTCAGCGGAGATTCCAGATTAAGAGTAGGAAGAAAGGCCTGGTGATCTCCTTCCAAAAATCAGCCAATGTGTAACATACTACACAAAACATTGTTCCACCTCCTACTCTGGCAAGTAGCAACTGGGATCTTAAAAGCTTGCAAACAGCCTCTAGATGCAGGAATGGGTGTCTTCTCATCCAGAGCAAAGAAGAATGAAGAAAACCAAAATTCATGGAAACAATTAGTCCTAGCAACTGGTACACCATACAATCCGCAGCCTATATGACTATGAGACCAGAACTAGATGGTGCCCGGCTACCACTGTCAACAACTAGGAGGGGGATCTATGTAGGAGATCCTGGATAGAAATGGAAAACAATGGGGAGCAAACCTCAAAATCATTTGGAGGAAAAAAAAAAAAAAAAGGAGACCAGGTTTGCTTTACTGTTAGAGACTGGTGGAACCACTGAGATTATGTCCCATAGCTGCCCTTCAGGTCTGGAATTGAACCCACACCTGTGGCTTCCAGCCAAACAAAAGACAGGCATATGAGTTGAACATTTACCTGAGGTAGATACACTCCTTGGAGAGAACCATCATGGGAGAAAGAAGGGCTGTTTATGCACAGGAAGACAGCTCAGGGGCTAGGAGTGCATGGAGGGATGGACACAGTGAAGAGGTAACTACTGGGAGGAAGTGGAAGAGAAGCTGTTGCATTGGAGTAAATTGTAGTCAATGTCATGAGACAACGTGTGTGTGAACTGCTGTATGGAAAGTGAATTTGTTTTGTAAACTTTCACCCAAATAACAATAAAAAAAAATTCTATCAAAAATCACCCAGTGAAAATCCTCTGGATCACAGTGTTATCATTCATAACCCATCATGGAGTGGTCAGCATTGTTCTGTTGTTCAGGGGGTCACCATGAATTGGGGCCAACTTGATGGTAGCTAACAACAATGATAGCATATTTGGAGGAAGAGCCAGCCTTCTAGGAAGAAAGAATGAGAAGTACAAAAGAAGAAATCAGGGCTTTTATGTTTTGACAGAAGAAGCCACAAAATGACTTGTGCTAGAAGCAGAACACCCTATCAGAGAAACAAGCTCCAGTATTGAATTCCCCATACCAGAGGCTATGTTAGCATGATGCATATCACAATATGTATATCACACTGCAATTTGGGGACAACCAAGGAGAAAGTCCTCATAACATAGCTCTGATCAGATTCTTCAAACTTCTCTTACATTTTCAAACTCTATGATGTTGAAATTTCTCCAGTGCAGAATTTTGGCTTTTATTCATCCATTAAACATTCAACAAATAATCTATAAGTATAGATGCTAATGTATCATATCTTTGAAACTTTTTAGAGGGAGATATCCAATGTCTTTAAGAATAAATAGTACAACATAGTACCTAAAAATCTTGTTCCACATCTTACTTTGGTGAATAGCAGCTGGGGTCTTAAAATCTTTCAAGCACCCATCTAAGATGCAACTATGGGTCTCCTCTCATCTGGAGAAAAGATGTGTGCAGAAAATCAAAGTTATTTGGAAACAATTACTCCAAAGATAAGATGGACCACGAGGACCTCGGCCTTCACAACCCTGAGAACAGAAGGACTGGATGGTGCTCAGCTACCAGTGCCAGCCACTGGGAAAGTGATCAAAATTGGAGATCCTGGTTAGAGTGGGAGGAAAAATGTGGAACAAAATTCAAAACCATAAAAATGACCTGAATTACTGGTCAGATAGAGACTTGTGGAACCTCTGAGGCTATGCCCCTGGGTTTTCCTTTAGGCCTAGAAATGGACTCACTTCTGTGGATGGGCTCTCAGCCCAACAGTAGAAACACCTACAATCAGAACACCTACCCCAGGGAGATGCACTCACCTACCCTAGGAGGATGTACCCCTTAGATCAATCAGCCATAAGATATAAGAGGAGCAGCATTCACATGGAGGGAAAGCTGGACAGACAGGAATGCATAGATGATTAAGGCACAGGGAGGGGGTAGTCATAGGGAGGACAGGGGAGGAGAGTTTTTTTTTATGGTTGGGGATTGTAACCTGGCCGTGAAATCAAATGTGCATGAACTGTTGAATGTAAAACAAATCTGATTTATGAATTTGCACCCAAAGCTCACACACACAAAAAAAGTAGCTGGTAGATTTCATTTTTTTTTTTAATTAGTCTATGTTCTTGGATCAAGATAAAGAAATAAATTAAGATCTATTGGACTGTACCTTTATTTTGAGAGAAAACAAGAAGCTGGTTTTCTGTATATGGTTCTTTCCAATTTACAAAAACACACAAATATCTTGTACCATTGTAGACTCCTTCTCACAATTCACCCCAGGCCCTTGTTTTTGTTATATTTGTCCTAACTGATGCCCTTCACAGAAGGCCTGGTGGTACAATGGCTGGAGTGCTCAGCTGCCAACCAGAAGGACAGCAGTTCAAATCCACCAGCTAGCTGCTCCACAAGAGAAAGATAAGGCAGTCTGCTTCCAGACAGATTTACAGTCTTAAAAACATTATGAGATATTCTATGTCCTATATGAAATCCACTCCATGGCAACAATTTTTTTAAAATGCTCTTTATGAGTAGAAATATTACCTCCTATTTCTTTACAATTTGCTCCTTTCATCCCAGTTAGTTAATTACCCACATAGAAAAATATATGTGAATTTATGCTAAGTACATAACTATAGATAGACCAGATTCAAACAATCTATTGGAATTAACAAAATTCTTTAACCTAAGATTTCCAAATTACTTTTTAGATATGTAAGTATTTCATTATGCTAATTCCTTGTTGGATTTATTCACATTAGTGGCCCCAAATAGGAATTTCTAGGACATACTGAGAATGAACCAAAATCAAAAGCCAAACCCACTGCTATCAAGTTGATTCCAACTCATAACAATCCCACTAGGGTTTTCAAGCCTGTAAATCTTTACAGAAGTAGATTGCCTCATCTTCCTCCCATGGAGCATGGGTTTGAGAGTGAACAGTAGGGTGAAATATTTGGCATGATGGCTGTCTTGGAACATCTGGATTCTAGTATTCACAGAACTGACGTGAAGCTTAGTGGGCACTCTTATGGATCTTGCTGTCTGATCTTGCAGGAGTCCCTGCCCCCCTCAAAGGCCACCATCATTTGATTGTCTGGGCTATAT
This sequence comes from Orycteropus afer afer, assembly GCF_000298275.1. Taxonomy (NCBI): domain Eukaryota; kingdom Metazoa; phylum Chordata; class Mammalia; order Tubulidentata; family Orycteropodidae; genus Orycteropus; species Orycteropus afer. The sequence goes on along the minus strand of NW_006921724.1, from coordinate 7,811,449 downwards.
GTTCCCATGTGAGCATATGACAGGTGCTATAGAAAAATTCATTTCAGGCTGTTGTTCTTCATCTCCAAAACCCAACTACTACGTGCAGAAATGGAATCTATTAGAGTAACTCTCATTCAGCATGTCATTTTATTTCCTAGTGATGATATATTAAATAGGGGAGAACCACAAGCTGGGACTATATCAGTAAGCAATTTAAAGGGGGTTTTGGATAGCAAATCAATACATAAAATGAATGTGGACAATGACCAGGAAATGGATAATTATCTCCTCTCCATGTATTCTGTAAAATCTCCAGGAAAACAAAGAATTCCTTAGGAAATTAACAGAGTTTTGTAACCTGGAATTTCTAAATAATTTTTTAGATATATAAATATTTCATTGTACTAACAATTCCTTATTGCATTTATTCACAGGTTAGTTAAATGAGAGTTAATTTAGCTGTTAGGAAAACAAAGGGGGAAATTGGTACAGATAAAAAACTTGAGCAAATTATCCTAGTTTTTGTCCTTAAAATAATTGAAGTATTTGTGGTATGATAGTCTGCAATGTAATTCATACCCTGTTGAGAAGGAAGTCATGTGAGAGTACTTCATTTTTTCCAGATATAGAGCAACTGACTGGGCATTTCATCGAACTGGTACAATTATGTGGCCCCTTCTTATGTACTGCACAAAGTCAAGATATTGGAATGAGAAACACACGTTTAGAAATAAAGAGCATTTACATGTCCCAACTCAATTATTCCAATACTGTAATTGGATCTGGTCCTTCCATTAATCACTCACAGTGTAGTATTTAATTTTAGAATCAGTGTTTGATATACTAAGGATATTTATAATACTCAACATTTGTGGAGACAAACAATGTCCTGAGTTACATACTTTATATGTTTTACCTCTTTAATATACGTATGTTAGTGTATGTATGTATATACACTGACATATATATATATATGTGTGTGTTTTTTTGTGTGTGTATAAAATTAAGCACAGAACTCAGTTTCCGGGTTGTTCTGTGTGTATATGAAGCCTTGGTGGCACAGTGGCTAGGTCCTCAGTTATTAACAAAAGGTTGGCAGTTTGAAACCACCGGCTTCTCCATGGGGCAGGGGTGGGGGGATGTGACAGTCTGCTTCTGCAAAGATTACAGCCTTGGAAACTCAATGAGGGCAATTCTACTTTGTCCTGTAGGGTTGCTATGAGTTGTAATATACGCAAAAACTTTTATATACGTACAAAACATTTAGTATATGCAAATATTAAAAAAAAAAAACCCTCACCATCATCAAGTCAGATCCGACTCATAGTGACTCCTTCTTGGGTTTCCGAGGCGGTATCACTACAGAAGTAGATTGCTCAACCTTCCTTCCAAGGAATGGCTGGTGGGTTTGAACCACTAGCCTTCTGGTTAGCAGTCAAATGCCTTGGGCACTATAAGAACCCTTTAATATGCATGCATATGAATGTATATATGTGTGTGTGTGTGTGTGTGTGTGTGTGACAACCCATTAATATGTGTATATACAATACATGTATAAAACCAGCTGCTGCTGGGTCTACTCTGACTCATGGCAACCACATGTGTGTCAGTAGAACTGTGCTCCTTATGTTTTTCAAGGACTGATTTTTTGGGAGCACATTCCCAGTGCTTTCCTTAGAGGTATCTCTGGCTGGATTCAAACCTGCAACTTCTCAGCAGCTGAGCTGTTTGTATCGCCTAAGAGTCCCATATCCTCATTAGGGTAGGGCTATTGAGAAATTTCTGAAGTTTCAAAATGCTCTTTATTAGGAAAGAACTGTGGTTTCAATTTTCATTCAAACAAACATCATCTCACTGTTGCATCTTTTTTTTTCTTTTTCCTCTTCTGTTGCAAGTGAGCAAAGCCCAGAGAACCAAGGGGCCCTAACAGAGACATCGGATAGCTACCCAGGGCTGTACAGGTCATTTGCTGAGAGTCTAGTCAGAGTGAAAGGTTGCTAATGGCTGTGACAGGGTGCACTCAGATAGAGAAAAACTAGATGTGATACATACTGACTGGGAAGTGGTCCTAAAAGGCAGAAAAGTAAAGCCACCAGGAAATCTGCCAGTTCTTGAGGCACAAGAGTGTTAAAGCAAAGAGTAGGTGAAGGAAAACCAGGTGTGTGAAAGTATCACTGGTGTGTTAACTGACCCTGGTTCTCTCTGGTAGCCTGGAGTTGGCTGCAGGCAGTACCTCTTGCCCATGGACAGGATCAGTAATGGTGGGAGGAAGTATTCACTCATCCTTTCCCTTCACAAGGGCTTTAGCACAATTGGTGGTAATAGGGTGGGCCTTTCCTCCTGGCCAGTAAGTGGCTGCTGTGGTGCATACTGACAGATAAAGCCCTGTCTACACAGTGGAGGCTTAGTTGGGAACCATGTAGGCACTGGACAGGAGCAGTAAGCATTCCTGTGTAAGATAGCAGGTAGATAGTTTGAAGCCACACTATTCTTGCATATTTGGAGAATGTTTTTGTGGGGGTCCTTTCCTAAATCTTCCTGTTCAGCTGTTCCTGAGACTTCTTGCTTCTTGGACAATCTTATTAGAGGCAGTATCCAGCATGTGGACCTCACTCCCACTGGTAATCCTTCTCTCTCTCATTTTCTCTCTGATTTTCCTTATCTGTCTCATTTTCTCTCTCTTCCTATCCCTCCTTCTCTTTCCTTCTCCCTCTCCTCTTTTCTTTTCCTGTCCTACCTCTCTACTTCCTTTTAGTCTTGTGATCTGCTTTCTCTACATCTTTATTTTTTTCTAGACTGAGGAGTGTTAATATAGACAGGCATAAGCAAATTCCATCAGTTGGTTATATTAACTGGACTCTTTTTAGGTGTATTTCCTTATTATATATAAGCAAATTATAGTTGCTTATTATTTTGACCCTCCCTATTTCCAAAACGCCTGTGAAGGCTGGTTATTGGAACCACTTGTCCTTACCCAGGGGCACTTTTATCAGCACTGGCATCAGCAGCTCTGGATGACAGCACAGCTCCTTGGAGGCACCACACACAGCCAGAAGTGCTACCCTTGCAAACTCAAATCTGTAAAGGGATGCCCACTTCAGCTGCATGAACATGTGCTTTCCAAGTGCATTTCCTCATATAACCTCTCCAGCAGCTCAGGGAGGCAGGCATTATTAGTATTCCCCTCATTTGTAAGTCAAGAAGTGGGATGAGGAGAGTTTAAATAATATGCCCACATATTACGTAATGATTTAGGGGATCAGTCCACCAAGAGGACATAACCATAATAAGTATTTACATACCCAATGGCAGAACTCCAAAATATGTGAAACAAACTAACAGAATCACAAAGAAAGAATAGACAGTTCTACAATATTATTAAGAGATTTTAACACTTTAAATGGCACAAAGGACAACTAGAAAGAAATCAATAAAGATGCAGAAATCTAAACAAAGCCAACCAAATTGATCCCGTAAACATAAAAAACACTTCACCCAACAACAGCATAGTACACATTCTTTCCAGTTCACATGTATTATTTTTTCAGAATAGGCCATATTTTAGGCCAAAAAACAGGCCTCAATAAATACAGAAACACTGACATATTACAAAAAATTTCCTTTGATCAAAATGGTATAAAATTAGAAATCAATAACAGGAAGGACAAGAGGAAGAAAATCAAAATACATGTAAACTGAATAACCTTTCTTACAAACTACTGGGTAATAGAAGAATTTGGAAAAGTCTTAGAATCAAATGAGAATGAAAACACAACATATCAAAACCTTTGAGACATACGAAAAGCAGTGCTTAGAGGAGAATTTGTAGCAATAAATGAACACATAAAAAAATAAGAAAGGGCCCAAGTCAATACTTTACTCCTATAATTTGAACAATTAGGAAAAGAGCAGCAAAAGAGCCCTCAGTTATGAGTAGAAAGGAAACAACAAGGATCAGAGCTAAATAAAAGAAACATAAAAACAATACAAAGAATCAACAAGTCTAAAAGTTAATTCTTTAAGATCAATAAAATTGACAAACCACTGGCCATATTGACAAAGGAAAAGAACGAGAGGTTGCAAATGACCAAGATAACAAATGAGATGGGCAACATTACAAGAGAAACAACTGTGATAAAAAGGATCATAATAGAATATGATAAAAACTACTCTAACAAATTTGAAAAAGTAGAAGAAATGGACAAAGTTCAAGAAACACACTGTTTACTTTGACTAATACAAACTGAGTAGAAGATGTGTACAGTCCCATAACAAAAGAAGAAATTGAAGGGATCTTAATTAAAAAGAAACTCCCAACCAAAAAGAGCTACAGCCCAGAAAGTTTCACAAAAAAATTCATTCAGAGAAGAGTTAATACCAATCCTACTTAAACTATTCCAGAATACAGAAAAAGAAGAAAAACTCCCTAATTCATTCTGTGAAGCCTGAATAACCCTGATACCAAAGCCATACAAAACAAAAACAAACAAACAAAAAAGACTAAAAAAATTACATTGTTAACAAAATCTTACCCAACAGAATTCAACAGCACATTAAAAAAATAGTCCATCATGACCAAGTGGAATTCATACTAGGGCTGCAAGCAAGGTTCAGCATTAGAAAATCAATCAGTGTAATTGTGCACCACATAAATAAAGCAAAGCAAAATAATTACATGATTATCTCAATCGATGTAGAAAAGGCATTAGATAAAAATCTAACACCCTTTCCTGATAAAAAGCTCTTAGCAAAATAGAAATAGAAGGAAAATTTCTCAACATAATTAAGGGCATGTACATAAAATCAACAGCCAACATAATTCTCAATGAAAAGGGACTTACAGTATTCCCCTTGAGAATGGGAACCAGATACGGATGTCCCTTATCACGTTCATTCAATATTGTACTGGACGTCTTAGCTAGAGCAATAAGGCAAGAAAGCAAATAAAAGGTATCCAAATTAGTAAGGAAGAAATAAAACTATCCCTATTTGAAGATGAAGTGATCCTATACATAGAAAATTCCAGAGACTCTACAGGAAAGCTACTGAAACTAAAAGAAGGATTTAGCAAAGTGGCAGGGACAAAATCAACATACAAAAATCAGTCTTATTCCTTTACACTAGCAGAGAGAACTTCAAAAAGGAAATTAGAAAAACAATACCATTTACAATAGCCCCTCAAAAGATAAAGTACTTTTCTATGAGCCTAACTAGAGATATAAAAGACTTATACAAAGAAAACTAAAAAATACTACTGTAAGAAACCAAAAGAGATCTACATAAATGGAAAAATATACCATGCTCATGGACAGGAAGGCTTAACATTGTAAAACTTTCAGTCCTATACAAAGTGATCTATAGATATAATACAATTCATATACAAATTTATCAAGCCATACTGTACAGCCATGGTAGTCAAAACAGCCTGGTACTGGTACAAAAACACGTAGATCAGTGAAACAGAACTGAGACTCCAGAAATGAATCCATTCGCCTATGAACAGTCGGTCTTTGACAAAGGGTTTAAGTGCATTAGATGTGGAAGAGAGAGCCTCTTTAAGAAATTATGATGTCCAAACTGAACATCCATTTGCAGAAAAATGAAATAGGATACATTTCTCACACCTTACACAAAACCTAACTCAAGAAGAAAGACACCCTTCAGGCCTAGAACTGAACTCACTCATGTAGCTCAACTTTTGGCCAAATAATAGCCCTATAGGGTGAATAGTCACACCAGGGAGGTATGTACTCCTTAGAACAATTAACTATACAAGATCAGTGGGGCAGCATTTTCCCAGAGATAAAGCTCGGAAGGCAAGAAGAGATAGGAAAGAAGGATAAATACAAACAGTAAACAGAGAGGAAGTAGGAAGAGTGCTAGCACACTGTGGGGATTGCAATCAATGTTACAAAACAAAATGTGTATGAATTGTTGAATGGAAAACCAGTTTGCTATGTAAAGTTTCACCCAACTCACAATAAAAAGTTACTAAATAAATAAATGTTAAATCACTTGATATTGTTAAAAGAAAGAAGACAAATTCTGTTGTACAATCCCCAGACACATGTTCTAGAATTTTCACCAAGGATTAAAAAAACAAAAACAAACACCTAAATTTAAAACCCAAAACTATAAAGATCATAGAAGAAAAAAAATAGAGGCAAACCTAGGGACCCTAACTTATGGCATAAATAGTCTATTAAAAATAACTAAAACATACACAAACAGAAGAAGATAAATGAGATGACTGGGACCTCCTAAATATCAAATACTTAGGTTCATTAAAAGGCTTTTCCAGAAAAAGTGAAAAGATAACCTACTCACAGATTGGGAGGGAAAAAACTGGCAATAACATAGCTGACAGAGGTCTAACCTCTAAAATTTACAGAAAACTCCAATACCTTAACACAAAAGACAAACAACTCAATTTAAAAATGGACAAAGGACATGAGCAGATACTTCACCAAAGAAGACATTCAGTTGGCCAACAGATACATGAAGAGATGTTAATAATTATTAGCCATTAAAGAGATGCAAATCTAAACTGTGATGAGATACCATCTCATACCAATAATGGGACTAATTAAAAAAACAGAAAATACAATTGCTGTTGAGGGTATGGGGAGATTGGAACTCTTATACACTGCTCATGGGAAGGTAAAATGGTGCAGCCATGGAAAAAAGTGTGGCATGTTCTCAGAAAACTAGAAATAGAAATATTATATGATCCAGCAATCCCACTCCTTGGTATAAATTCTAGAGAAATAAGAGCCATGACACGAATAAACAAATGGACACTCATGTTCATTGCAGCCTTATTCACAGTAGCAAAAAGATGGAAACAACCTAAATGTCCATCAATAGATGAATAGATAAATGAACTATGGTACATTATATACACACAATGGAATACTATACAACATTAAAGAATAATAATAAATCTACAAATCATCTCACAACATAGATGAACCTGGTGGACATTACACATGAAAATTACAGTGAAATAAGTTAATCACAAAAGGACAAATATTGGTTCCACTATTATAAAAAATTAGGAGTAGATATACACATAAAAAGAAACATTCTGATGGTTACCAGGGATGTGAGAGGGTGGAAGGGAAAATCATTAACTGGTACCTAAGGCACTTGACTGCTAACCAGAAGGCGGTGGTTCAAACCCACCAGCCACTCCTCAGAAGGAAGATGGGGCAATCTACTTCCGTAGTGATACCACCTCGGAAACCCAAGGAGGGATGACTATGAGTTGGGTCCGACTCAACAGCACATAACAACAACAGCAGATCGTAGGAATGTGCTAGCTTTGATGAAGGGAACCAAAACCAAAACCAAATTCACTGTTGATGAGATGGGGGGAATTCAGCACAACATAACCAATGCAAAGGAAGACATTGAAAGGTGGGCAAGAGGAAAAGTCAACAGCGATAAATACCATTACATAAAAAATCCTGCAACAACAGTAATAACAAATAGTAATGTGTGAGTGGATATATAGGTAGTTATGTAAACTGAACAGTGGTAGGGGGGCATGTGGGAGTACATCCACCTGCATATAAGGGTTGGTAGCAGATATTCCTACATATATATTTGTATACGATGCAGATATACCCATGTATATAATAGAGTGTGCATAGAGGACACAGTCATGGAAACTTCTTAGCCATAACCAAACGATTGCTAGGATTGAGATACCAAACTTGAAGGCTGGGACCATACTCTTGGGGGTCATCTGGGTCATTTGGCATAACATAGTCATTAAAGACAGCATTCTATCTCTTACTTTTGGTGAGTAGCAACTGGTTTCTTTCTGTCCGGAGCAAAGAGTGAAGAAGATCAAAGGCTCAAAGAAACAATTACTCCAAAGGAATAATGGACCACGTGAATCTCAGCCTCCATTAACCTGAGACCAGAAGAAGTAAATGGTGCCTGGCTACCATCACTAACAACTCTGACTGGGATCACAACTGAAGATGGGGAATAAATTGTAGGGGAAAAGTGTGGATGCAGAGAGACCAGTTAGGGGACTATTGAGATATCTACCTGAGAGTTGATGGTGACCTGAACTGGAAGTAAAGATGAATGGACCAATTTGAGATGTGTTTTGGAATACAAGGAATAGGACCTGTGGTAGTATGTGATGAGAGGAATGAATCCGGGTTTGAGCAACTGGGTGAATGATGACCACTGTTCCTAAGAGAGGACGATGTAAAGAAAGTTTTATGGGGAAAATTAAGAGAGCCATTTAGACACATCAAGTTTTAAATATAAGTAGATACTGGTAGAAGTTCCAGGTTGGCAGTTGGACATATGGTTTTTGCATGACTATATAAATCTGAGAATCATAAGCTTATATAATTGTATTTAAAGCCATTAGAATGAATGAGATACTCTATGAAGAGAAGGAGAGAGCCCAGGATGAATTCTTGAGTAACATTAATATTTAGAGATTAGTCAAAGAAGGAGGAGCCCTCAGTGGCCAACCCAAAGGGTTAGGAGGAAACAGGCATGGATGGTGGGGTCTTATGAACATCAAGGGAAGGGTTTGCCATACAGGTAGTCTGTGATTTATGACAGCCTTCCCTCCTACAATTCCATCATAAGTTGGTTCTGACATAAGTCAAATATCTCTCTTATCTTTTTTTAGTTTTCATTGTTATTGCCTTTTATTATTAATATTTTTATAAATCCAATCTTTGGATCTTTGAACATCTGTGAATGATAACATCAGCAAATTACATGCTGCAGCATTGTATGTAGTATATATTATTAACAGTAAGCTATATATATTTTAAAAAAAAGATGGTTGTAAGAGTGGTTTGTCATAACTTTAAGTATTTTGTAAGTTGAGGACTACCTTTATTAGATGCTTCTGAGAGGTCAAGATGAAGGTCATTGATTTGGTTCCATCAAATTCATCAGAGACCTAGATGAAGTCAGTTTCTCTAGAATTGTGGAGAAGAGAGAGACCATACAGAAGAGGCTGAAGGTGAATGGCTAGTGAGGAAGTAATGATTAATGTGTGATCTCTTCTTTTGAAAAATGTGACTGTGAATGAGAAGCTGGAAAATGAGCCAGTAGTAGAGGAGAAGGTGGAGTAAGGGGAATTTGGTTGTTATTGTTGTTTGTTATGTGTTGTTTGCACAGATGAGTTTGTTGTTAGTTGCCTGTCAGTCCAGCTTCAACTCATACCTTATGTATAACAGAATGAATGATGCCCATTTCATACAATCTTCATGATCATTGGTATGTTTGAGTCCATTGTCAGGGCCACCGTGTCAGTTCATCTCACTGACAGCTTCTTTTTTTCACTGACCCTCTACTTTACCAAACATGATATCCTTTGCTTACAATAAGTCTTTCCTGATGATACACCTAATATAAGTGAGTCAAGTCTTACTCACTTCTAAGGAGCATTTTGGTTATATTTATTCTAAGCTGATTTGTTTATTCCAGATGAGTTAGGTGAGAGCTTAAGGAGGGAAGAGAGAGAGGAGAAATTTAAAATTGCATCTTAATGACTGGGAAAGGAGTATGCTAGACCTGGTACTGTGAAGGACTGTTTTATGTAAGTAAAGCTCCCAGAGATCGGTTTTTAAAGAATGTAAATATAACTATACTGCACACTGTTACAGTAGCTGGTTGCCATTGAGTCAGTCCCATCTCATGTTGATCCCATGCCCAACAGACCTAAACCTGGTCCTGCACCATCCTCATGATTGGTTGTGCGGATCTAACCATTGTGATCCATAGGGTTTTCATTTGTTAATTTGGGGAGGTAATCACCAGGGCTAGTCTGTCTCAGCCTAGAAGCTCTGCTGAAACCTGTTCAGCATCACACGAGCAACACACAAGCCTACACTGACAGATGGATGATGGTTGCACATGAGATACATTGGCTGGGAGTTGAACCTGGGTCTCCCTCATAGAAAGTGAGAATTGTACATTGAGCCACCAGTGTCCCCTTCTGTACATTATAGTGCATCTTTATACAGTACTTTCCTATTATGCCCCATGCACTTTTTTTTCCATTGGAGAATCTAGACAAAGTTAAAGTTAGTCTCTGTGTATATTTCTGTAGTTTTTTGCCTCATTCTCCTTTGCCTCTTTGAGCTCTGATGGTTGTCAGTAGTCCTTGCCGTTTCTTGGCTTAAGCATCATTACATGGATTTTTTCAGTCCCTGCCTTCATCATCATATGGACTTCTCCCTGTGTGTCTCTTATCACATGGATTTGGCTCTGTCTGTGTACCTTCTCTTTTGTAAGTGTATCATTCATAATGGAAAAGAGCCTTAGAGGCACAGTGGTTAAGCACTCAGAGGCCAAGCAAAAGGTTGGTGATTCCAACCCACCAGCAGCTCCACTGGAGAAGGATGTGGCAATCTGCTTTCATCAGGATTACAGCCTTGGAAACCTTATGGTACAGTTTCCTCTGTCCTATAGACTCATGAGTTGGAATAGACTAGATGGCCCTTTTTTTTTTTGTTTTGTTTTAATTCATCATGGATTAGCACCCACCCTACTCCAGTATTAACTCAATTTCACTGATAACATCTTCAAAGACTCTATTTCCAAACAAGGCCATATTCACAGGCATGGGATGGAGGGAGGCTAGGGGGTGTTGGGACGTTAACATATCATTTTGGGGGACACAGTTCAACTCACAACACCCCCATTGTCACATCTCAGTATGAGGCTATTATATTCCCCTTCTTTCTGTATATCCCCTCCATTCTAAGGGGATGGCAAAAAATGATAAATCTTGATTCTATCCATCTGGTTCTCTTATGAAACTACTGGTGACAAATCATTCTAGGTAGAAATCAGAGTAAGTCAGAACAAGTATTTTTGTGTCTCTGAGCTTTATTTATCTCTTTTCTATTTGTAACTTACAGCCAAAAGCTATTAAGGGTCAATCATGTTTTCTTTCAAGGTCCCTGGGTGGCATAAACAATTTGTGCTCAACTACTAACATAAAAGTTTGGAGACTTAAATCCAACCAGCAGTGCCGTGGAAAAAAGCCCTGGCCATCTGCTTCTGTAAAAATTGCAACCAAGAAAACCTTATGAAGCTTAGTTCTACTCCGTGACACATACAGTTGCTGTGAGTGGGAATCTACTTGATGGCGATGGGTTTGTCTTTATATTTTATTTCATTTTAATTCAGTGACAGAGACAAAAACTCTTTCCATGTTGTTGAAATGGAAAATGAGGCATGGGAGGCTGAAGATGATGGGTGAGTCTAGGCAGAGAACTGAGCATTTTCTGATAATGTTATTTGCTGTATTAGATAGGCAACCCAGGGTAAGATAACTTGGAATGAGTCTATATGTTCAAAATACAGGGACAAAGAAAAAAAAAAAAAACTCCCTCAAGGCCTATCTCTACATGAAGACCCAAAAACAAACACACTTTCTCAGATTGAGTTCCTTTGAAAAATCCCTGGGCTTTTTTTTTTTTTTTTAAATGAGACCATCCCTCCAGCTCTAGATCAGTGGTGAACATTAGTATAAAATCAGAGATAGGTGAGCTTTCAGTAGTATGCAGGTTACATTGTTTGACAATACCTTAACAAACAAAAGCATAACAAAACAAAAACACCCTCTATCCCTAGGCAAATGTTTTCTCCTTTCCACATATTTACATCTTAAAGTGTGTTCTGAGAGAGAAGGAAATGGGGAAAATGATTGCAAACTTCACCTTTTGGAACTGTAGTTGCTTTTAAGATGGTTGCCTTTGGAAGGTGGAACCTTCTGCCCTTCTTGTTTACAGAGATGCTAGACTGCTAACTGAAAGTTCAGTGGGTCAAATCTACCAGTCACTCCTCAGGAGTAAGATAAGGCAGTCTTCTTCTATCAAGATGATGGCCTTGGAAACACTATGGAGGAGTTCTACTCTGTTCTACAGGGTCACTATGAGTCAGAATTGACTCTATGGCAACCGATTTGGGTTTGGTCTAACATAGGCCTAATATTTATTTAGTCTCTATTTTAAAAGCAGCAGTAAGCCTGCCTCAGAAGAAGCTCATTACAGATAGACTTCACCTTTCTGTTGCAAAAGATGTTTCCTTGAAATGATAATGCAATGAGCCTCAGATCAATGGCATGTAGCTCCTAGGCTATCCCTTTGATCCAGTTCTGAATGCATTTGTTAAAAAGCTGCTTTATTGATTTTTTTTTTTTTTAGCTGCTTTTTGCCCTGTTTGGATTAGTATTTGTACATATGCACATCACAATTTTTCGCTACATCAAAGTCCTTAATAAATTCACTACATTCAGAAAAGTGCATACAAAACAAGAAGTCTTTTACTCTATAAAGATTTCTGCCACTTAACCTCCAATATGAATGTTGTTTTTAATGTGTTCCCTTTGAATAGCCTCAAAATACCTTCTTCAATAAAAGAGCCAGCCTTGATTCACTTTAGATCTCCTTCTCAGAGAATGGTGCCATGTGGAAAGGGTAGGGGGGTGGTTATAGAGTAGGTAAACTCATCAAATATACATTCTATTGGATAGGAGTCATTTTACTTCAATTATTGATCTCATCAAGGCACCCTAGTGGCACAATAGTAAGAGCTCTGGTTGCATAGTGGTTGAAGCATTTAGCTGTTAACCAAAAGGTTGGGTTCAAATGTACCAGCTGCTCCATGGAAGAAAGATGAGGCAGGCTGTGTTTGAAAAGATTTATAGCCTTGGAAACCCTATGAGGCAGTTCTACTCTGTCCTAAAAGATCACTATGAGTCAGATTTTTTTTTTTTTTTTGGTGGCACAATAGTTAAGTTCTTGGCTACTAACTGAAAGGTGGATGGTTTTAACTCACCAGTGGCTCCAAGGGAGAAAAAATATGGCAGTCTGTTCCCATAAAGTTTATAACCTAAGAAACCCTCTGGGGGTAGTTCTACTCTTTCATAAGGTTGCTGAGTCAGCCCTGATTTGATGGCACACAACAGCAATCTTGATTTTATTGTTAATATTTTGGGGCAGCAGTAGCTTCCAGAAATGTGTTGACAGTATTAGATGTGTATAAGGATGCCTATTAATTTAGTGATAAATTGAAATTTATTTTGGTAACTAATGTGACATTTGTTTATTTGGTCTAATTATGTTACAAGGGGTTAACATATATCTTAACCTTTAATGTTGATTATTTTGTGTCAAATATATACAAATCAGTGTAAATCTTCTAATTCTAAACAAATATTTCCGGAGGGCACGGTCCCAGAAAGAGGAGCTGAGTTAGGTTCAGTCTTGCCATTAAGCCAGGAGCTGACTGGTGGGGCGCACCAAAGCAGCCAAGTGTGGGTGGTACCCACACACAGACGTACACAAAACCAGTTGCTCTGGAGTTGACCCTGACTCACCATCACCCATGTGTGTCAGAGTAAAACTGTGCTCCATTGGGTTTGCAATGACTGATTTTTCCAAAGCAGACTGCCAGGCCTTTCTTCCAAGGTACCTCTGGGTGGATTTGAACTGCCAACTTTTTGGTTAGTAGTCCAGCACAGTACACTTTTAAAAGCCACCCAATGAAAGCCACTGATAACTCTTCATGGATCAGTCAACTTGGTGGGGGTGGTGGAGACAGGGTGTAAGGAAAGGATGAGAGGAAGGCAGAAAGGTTACTACCTGGGGCAGGGTGGGTGTAGTGTGTTGGATGGAATCTCATAGTGCATAATAATGTCATCCCTAGAGCATGTGCTTTTCTACCCTCATGATCCCCATTTATGGACTGGAAGGGTAAGTTGAGGTGAGAGAGAACCATAAACCTACATCCTGAACATCTGGGATTCATACTAGGATTTTGCTGCACATGTGTACTCTATCAGATACTACTACACTTAATACATTCTTGATGGATTAATTTGAATACTATAAATGACTGGATTACATCAGATTAAGAGTATTCCTCCAGGTTGATAGACTCAAAAAAACACAGCATTTTATAGTAATGCTTTTCTAATAAATAGGACCCACTGACTTTCCTGTTATTGAATACATGTTTTTCCATCTTTTGCACAAGTATGAAATAAAGTATTATATCATGTTTTTCTAGTATACAATTAAATAATGTCATAAAAAAAGGATATTAAGCTCCTTTAGCATAGCCCTGGTGGCACAGACATTTAAGTCCTCTGTTGCTAACCTGAAGAGTAGTGGTTCAAACTTAGCCAGCTGCTCCATGGGAGAAAGGCCTGGCAATCTGCTTCCTTAAAGTGTGCAGCCTGGGAAACCCTATGGGGAAGATTTGCTCTGCCACATGGGGTTGCTGTGAGTCAGAAATGACTCAAAGGCACCCAACAACAACAGCATAATTTTTTCTAGTAAATCCAGTAAGGGTTTTGGTGATTACTACTTTAGTTAATATCTGCTCATAAAGGATCTACAAAATAACCTAAGCATTATCAATATGACAATCCCTATTTTCCAGACACAATCTATTCTTCTTTTTTGAGAGATAAAGTTTGAATTGGAAAGAGATTTTTAAAATGTCCCAGTGAAAAGAATTGAATAGACACTGCTATAAGGAAGGTATACAAATGGCAAATGAACATGTGAAAAAATGTCCATCAGCATTAAAGAAATGCAATTTAAACTGAATAGCACTAAAACACTAATTACCAAAAAAAAAAAAAAAAAAAAAACCTCACTGCAGTTGAGTCATATCTGACTCATAGCGACCCCTCTTTGGGTTTCTGAGACGGTATCACTACGGAAGTAGATTGCCCATCCTTCCTTCTGAGGAGTGGTTGGTAGGTTTGAACCGCCAGCCTTCTGGTTAGCAGTCAAATGCCTTAGACACTATGCTACTAGAGCTCTCAAAATACTAATTAAAATGGCATAAAAGAAGAAAAGGAAAACTGGCGATACCAAGTAATGATGAGGATATGGAGTTACTGGAACTCTCATACATGGCTGGTGGAAATTCAGAATAGATCACCCACTTTGTAAAAGAGTTGGGCTTTTTTTTTTCTTTTTCTTTTTAAATGAAGTTAAACATTCACTTACCACGTTTTTTGGATTGAATTACATCCCCCAAAAAATATGTGTTGTGAATCTTAACCTCTGTGCCTATGATTATAATCCCATTTGGGAAATGGTTGTCTTTGTTCTATTAATGGGCAAGATTAGTGTAGGATGTGTTTTAAGTCAGTCTCTCTTGACATATGTTGTTGTTGTTAGGCACTTGAAATCAGCTCTGACTTCTGTACCATCCTCACAATCGTAGCTGTGCTAGAGTGCACTGTTGCAGCTACCATGTCAATCCATTTTATTGAGGCGCTTCCTCTCTTTCAGTGACCCTCTACTTTACTAAGCATGATACCCTTCTTCAGGAACTCATCCCTCCTGATAACATATGCAAAGTACAGGAGACGAAATTTTGCCATCCTCCCTTCTAAGGAGCATTCTTGCTATACTTCTTCCAAGACAGATTTGTGCATTCTTCTGACGATCCGTGGTATACTCAGCATTTTCACTGGCAATATTTTTTAGAAGTATATTGCCAGATTCTTCTTCTTAGTCTTAGTCTGAAATCTCTGCTGAAACCTGTCCACCATGAGTGACCCTGCTGTTATCTGAAATACTGATGGCATAGCTTCTAGTGTCACAGCAACATGCAAGCCACCATAGTATGATAAACTGACAGATGAGTAGTGGTTTTTAAGATTTAAAAGAGATTATACAAGCAAGTGAAGGAGCAGGGATGGAAGAAGTTAGAGCCCATACCACCCGAAGATAGCCAAAGAGCCAGGAAATAAGCACCTTCCCTCAGAGCCAATAGATAGAAAACCTTCTCCTAGAGCCACACCCTGAATTTGGACATCTAGCCTCCTAAACTGTGAGAAATTAAATTTGTTTGCTAAAGCCATTCACTTGTGGTATTTCTGTTGTAGCAGCACTAGGTATTTAAGATACCATGCAACTCACAAATCCTACTCCTAGGTATTTACTCAAGGAAAGAAAAACTTAAGTTCACACAAAAACCTGTATAAATGTTTACAATGGCTGTATATAATCTCTCCTAACTGGAAACAATCCAGATGTCCTTCATCAGGTGAGTGGATAAACAAACGTTTATTCATACAGTAACACTACCAGTTGCTGTTGAGTCCATTTTGACTCCCAGCTGCCTCCTGTGTTACAGAGTAGAACTGTGCTCCATGGGATTTCTTGCCTGTAATCCAATTGCCAGGACTTTTTTCTGCGAAGCCACTGCAAGGGTTCGAACTGCCAACCTTTAGGTTATCAGTCAGGTGCAAACTGTTTGTGCCACTCAAGGACCTTCAATGAAATACTATTCAGTAGTAAAAGGAAATGAACTACTGAAACTGGCATTGCATGAATGGATCTCAAATGCATTATAATAAGTGAAAGAAGCCAGGCTCCTAGGCTACATACCCTGTAATTCCATCTATAGAACATTTGGAAACAGGCACGACTATAGGGATAGAAACTAGGTAACTGATCACTAGGGCTCAGGGAGCGGTAGGGAAGTTGATACAAAGAGGCATCCAGAAACTTTTGGGGAGCTGATGAAAATGTTCTGTCTGACTGTGATGGTAGTATATTGACTTCTATGTATTTATTAAAACTTACAGGAATGTATATTAAAAAGAGTGACTTTTGCTAAATGTCAAGTGTATCTTCATGAAAAGAAAAAAAAAAAAATAGCCTGGGATAATGGAGCCAAGGTGTTTCAAGGTGATTTGGAGTGCTCTTCTCGTACCATAAGTTCCTCCTCTTGAGCATTGCAGCCTTTGGGGTGCATGACTGGACTCATCATGAGCCTTTGGTAAAGTCTGCCCAGGGCCTCATGTCCATGTCCTACAACATGAGATTTCATTCTGAGAACCAAGGAATGCAGTAAGAAAATGGACCCTTTAGGAAAATACACAACCCTCACAATAGAACTCTAAGATTCTAAGCGATTCTGTAGTTCAGACTCTAATTTATAAAATGTTTACTCTATCCCCCTTCCTAGCTCTAGCCCAGGTCAGGACTACTGGGGAACCCCTGCAAATACAAGTTAAAAATAAGGGAAGACACTCCCCAGCTCCCTTTACTTTCAGAATTCACTTTAGAAAACTTGTAAGTTTGCTATCTCTTTGAAAAGTATGTAAATCAAGGATGTTTCCTCAAGGACTTGGGACCCATCTCTTTTGAGGTAATCAGCAAGGAGCATCAGCCACTCCCCACACACCTTTGGGTTCATGGAGAGAGATTAAAAAAATTTAAGGTATCTTCCCAAGAAAATCTTAGAAAATTAGCAATTTTAATTTGCAAACATGAATGTAATAGGTTGTATCCACTTATCTACATAAAAGGTAAGGTTTCTTTTGTCTTGCAGTCTCCTTAGCAGTTTGTTTGTGATGTGTCACATTCTGTTTTAATGCTTGGAAAACAAAAAAACTACTTTCTTTCCCTTCTATGCCACAATATAGAAGAGAAAGTTGGAGATTGAGGTGGCTTAGGTAGCACAAATAGTTAAGTGTTTGACTACTAGCTGATGGTTTGAACCCACTCAGAAGGGGCTTGGAAGACAGGCCTGGTGATCTAATTCTGAAGGATCACAACCTTGAAAGCACTGTGAAGACATTCTACTCTGCACACATGGAGTCACCATGAGTCAGAATCGACTTGATGGCAACTAACAACACCACCAGTACTGACTGGGACTGAACTAGCCTGAGAGAGAAAGGTGTTTGCTTGAGATTACAAAATAGATGTGTAATATCCTTAGCTTCGAGAATAAGACAGATTAGGAAGACTAGCTCTAACAACTTCAAAAAAACAAAAATTCTTTAGGAAGCAGATATAAGATACACTATTGCTTTTAACTCTTCACTTTAACAAAGGCAACCACATTGATGAAGCGCCTGCTCATGTTATGAATTAGACAGGTGCCATTATTCTCCTGCCTAACATCTGAACCATTCCTCTGTCTGCAGATTTGTCTGCTGTATGAGTTTGGGTGGGAGGAAACTAGAGACTCTTGAGTAAGCAGGTTCTCAGTTTCCAGATGAGCTTGTAAGTACTCTGTGGACACTTAGCCTAGGTTCTTCTAAGCCAGGTGATTCTCAGTCAAGAGTAACTCCTCCTCTGGAGTCATTTGGCAGTGTCTGTAGATAATTTTGATTGTCATAATTGGGAGGGAGCTACTGGCCAGGGATACAGCTAAATCTCCTATGATGCACAGGACAGCCCCTATAACAGAGAATCACCTGGCCCAAAATGTCAGTAGTAGAGAGGTTGAGAAACTCTGATATACGTTCCAGTACTTGGCAGCCAGGGAAGTCAAGGGATAGGGACATTTAGGATTCCATTTTGGTTGGATGTCTTGAGAAGTGATGGCAGTAGGGACGTGGGAACCTCCAGTTCTGTGCAGGTGTGAGTGGGAGTGAGCAGGGCAGCATGGCTTCTGGTGTTCAGTGACAGGAGCAGCAGCATCCTCTGCACTGGTTCTGTGATTTGCTTTTCTTCTGGGTATTGACTTCTGACTGACCTCTGAATATACTTATTTTGATAGTGTCTTAAGAACAAAAAATAGTGCTAAACACTTTATTTGACTGAGAAAAAGAACATATGGTGTCTTTCTTGCATCTATGTGAGTTCAACAGAGTTTTTCACTTTTGCCAGTAGATAGCATCTTAAAGCCACTACAAAATGCTAAACCCATTATTTGAGAAAACAAAATACAGAGTCATTCTTGCAACTATGGTGCAAATACTTAATGCACTTGACTGCTAAGAGAAAGATTGCAGGTCTGAGTCCACCCAGAGGAGCCATCTATTTCCCAACAATCAGCTATGGAGAACCTTATGGAGCACAGTTCTATGCTGATACACATAGGGCTGCTATGAGTCAGAATCTCGCCATGTTAGCAACTTGTTCATTGGTTGATTGATGACCACCCTCAAGCTCAGTGATTCACTGGGACTCACAAGACTCAGAGACCTTTATACTCATGGCTACAGTTTAGTATGGTGAAGTGAGATAAAGTAGGGTGAGTAAGGGGAAGGGTTCATCAGGAAAAGTCTGGAGGAGACCAGGCACAGGTGTCAAAGTCTTCCCCATGAAATCTCACACAATGACTGAATAATCTGCTTCCATAGAGGTACTGCCTCGGAAACCCAAGGAGGTGTATCTATGAGTGGAAATTGACTGGACGGCAGTGAATTTTTTAGTTTCAGTGAGAAGAGTCTTGTACTAAAGGAGTACCTGGGTGGTGTAAACAGTAAATATGCTTAACTCCTAACCAAGAGATTGGAGGTTCAGGTCCATGCAAATATGCCTCAGAAGGAAGGCCTGACAATTTACTTGTGAAAAATTTGCATGTGGAACACAGTTCTACCTTGATACATGTGGGGTTGCCATGAATTAGTCAACCCAAAGGCAACTAGTTTTCTGATTTCTGTACCGAAGAGAGTTTGAACATTTCTGATTTACAAGGAATATGTGATCTTTATTGTACTTATATTAATGTTACAGGAATTCTGCATGTTTAAATTTATATACCATTATTTTATGTGTCTTCAGTTTTTTTGAAAGTAGGACAATTTAGGAACCCTGGTGGTGTAGTGAACCCACTAGCCACTTCACAAGAGAAAAGAGCTGGAGATATGCTCTTGTCACAGTTAGAGCCTAGGAAGTTCTATAGGGCAGTTCTACTCTGTCCCATAGGGTGACTGTGAGTCATAACTGCCTGGATGGCACACAACAACAACAATAGCAATTTAAGACCATAAGCGGCAGGACTCCTGTTTAACTATGCAAGCTAGTCAAACTTTTGTAATTATTGGTATATTAATTGCAATTCTCACAGCTGAACATGATTCTCAGATTACATCTACCCTGTAGCCTTTAAAAATTTGTATTTAAAATATGCTCTTTTTAAAAATAAATGGCTGGACCCAGGATACTTGCAAAGGGTTTGCCCATATTCTGTTTTAGATCTCTGTCATCTATAGCTCTGTGCCTGATGTGACTTTAAGTTTGTTTGCCTGTATATTGGAGACTTTGGGTGGTGCAGATGATGAAGTACTCAGCTGCTAATTGAAAGAGTGGGGGGTTTGACTCCACCCAGAGTGCCTCTGAGGAAAGGCTTGGCAGTCTAATTCTGAAAAACCAGCCATTGAAAACCCTATGGAATGGTTCTACTCATGGAGTTGCTATGAGTTGGAGTTGAATCATTTGCAAATGGTAGTGGTAGTAGTAGTTGCCTACATGCTAGCATATTCTCCAAGCAACTTAAAAGGACTTGGCGTTGCTATGGCCCAACACATCCTACTTTTCTTATGCATATTACTCATGTATTCAAGGGATATGGTAATCTTTCAGGACTATTATATCACTATTCAAAGTAATGAAAGAGCTTATGTGGTATGAAAGGTTAAAAATTTACTGAGATCCATTTGCATGACTTCTCAAACACCAAGTTGTCTTGCTTTCAAAATGACTGAATATAATGGTGAGGAGACTGCTTTTAAAGTCCTTTTTCTCTTTTCAAATGATAAACATAATGTTGAGTTATTACAAAAAATATAGAAACACAGAAAAATATAAAACTGATAATAAAAGTCAACCATAATTCCGTGACTCAGAGGAAATTGCTATTAGCATTTTGGTTATTATATTCCCATCTATGTTTCCAGGCTTATATATCTGTACCTATTTCTATCTCTAACTCTATTTTACCATCTGTATTTATATAGGCACTACACCACCAGAACTCCTAGATATCTGCCTAGAAATAGTTAGTTATAATCTGTACTTTTATATGTTTTATATCATTTGTGTCATATTAAAGTTTGTCTTTAACATGCTTTTTATTTGTTTCATTGACAATATGTCAAATTAATATTATTCTACTTTGTAGAAGATTATAGAATGGCTGCACCATTGCTTGATTCTATCATAGTTAGTTCTTCTATTGGACACTACACAGTTTATATTTTTTTATAGTCTTATCATGGTACAGTGAACATTTTTAATTAAGTCAGTGTACACCTATGATTTTCTCTCCGAACTATATCTTTTAGTCGAATTTCTGAATCAAAGGTTATGGACATGTTTAAATAATTAAAACTTATTTCCAGTCCTCTTCCTAGTGATTTTAATGAAAATTTTAAAAATCTGAAAGTATTTAAACAAAACCTCATTATCTTTTTATCAGGACATTAACCTGTTCAGAGTTACCTTATAACATGGACAGGGGGTTAAAAAAAATTGTTTTATTTCATGTTTTATTGTGATTTTTTTTCTTTTTATTGTGATTTGGGTGAGTTTACAGAGCAAATTCACTTTCCATACAGCAGCTCATATACACTTTGTCCCATGACATTGACTACAATTTCCCACAATACAACAGCTCCCCTCCCATTTCCTCTTCCCTGTGTCCTTCCCTCCATGCACTCCTGCCCCCTGAGCAGTCTTACTGTGCATACACAGTCCTTCTATTCTCCCATCATTGATCTCTCCAAAGAGTGCATCTACCTGTAAATGTTCAGCTCATATGCCTGTCTTTTGTTTGGCTGGAAAATGCAGGGGTGGGTTCAATTCCAGATCTAAAGGGCAACTAGAGGCCATCATAGTCTCAGGGGTTCCATCAGACTCTATTAGACCAACAAACCTGGTCCCCTTTTTTTTTTTTTTAAGTGATTTTTAATTTTGTTCCATATTGTTCTTCCTCTCTATCCTCCTCGAAGTGTTTGACGGTGGTAGCCAGGCACCATCTAGTTCTTCTGGTCTTATAGTCATATAGCCTGAGGATCATATGGTGTACCAGTCTCTTGGACTAATTATTTCCATGCATCTTTGGTAATCTTCATTCTTCTTTGCTCTGGACAGGAGAGACCCCTCATTACATCTAGATGGCCGCTTGCAAACTTTTAAAATCCCAGTTGCTACTTGCCAAACTAGGATGTGGAACAATATTTTTGTGTAGTATGTTATGCCAATTGAGCTTGATGTCCCCTGGGACCATGGTCCCAAGCACAAGTCCAACTACTCCCTCCCTCTGGGTAGTTGGCTATGGCCAAGAAGTGACTACAACCTTGTCCCTTTTCAGATCTACTATGTACCTGGAAATTCTTACAGAACATACATATGTACTTGTAGAAACATTGTCTGCCAACCCTATACATGGTCATGGAAACACTACCACCCTGCATAGACATATCTAATCGTTCATCCTGTCCACCCATTCATCCACCCCTAGATCTATGTTTGCCTTCACTGACAAGGCAGTACTGTATGTGCAGAAGGATTCATCTTTGTTGTCTGTACCTCCAGTGCACCTCTCTATATCTTCCTCTTCCTCAGTGTCACCATGTTGATCACTTCCATTTGGTACAATGCTCTTCCCTTCACTCAAGTCAGTATTTGTCTCAGCCTACCCAGCAATGTTCCCTCACTTCCCACCTCTCATAACCAACAAAGAAAATTTCCTTCCATGTATAAGATTTTCCTTGACTTTATACAATAATGGACTAATACAATATTTGTCCTTCTGTGATTGACTTGTTTCACTCAGCATAATGTCCTCCAAGTTCATTCATGTTTTGTGGTGTTGTGCAGATTCTACATTATTCTTTAGGGTTGCATAGTATTCCCCTGTATATACGTACCACATAGTTTGGTTATATATTCTTCTGTTGTTGAGCACCTAGGTTGTTTTCATCTTTTTGCTATTGTAAATAGTGCTGCGATGAACATGGATGTGCCTATATCAATTTTGTCCTGTCTGTCATTTCTTTAGGATATATACCTAGAAATGGAATTGCTGGATCAAATGGTATTTCTAATTCCAACTTTTTAAGGACTTGCCATACTGCTTTCCACAGTGGTTGTGTCATTCGACAGTCCCACCAACAGTGTATGAGAGTCCCAATCTCTCTACAATATCACCAGCATTTGGTAATTTCTGTTTTGTTGAACTTTGCTACTAGTGCTGGCGCAAGATGGTATCTCGTTATTTTGATTTTCATCTCTCTGCTAACCAGAAAGCTGGCGGTTCAAACCCACCAGCCGCTTCTTGGAAGGAAGATGGGGCAATCTACTTCCGTAGTGATACTGCCTCAGAAATCTGAGGAGGGGTCACTATGAGTCAGGTCCAACTCAACGGTACATAACAACAACAACAACAATGACTAATGATCATGAACACTTCTTCATGTGTTTGTTGGCCATCTGAATATCCTCTTTGGCAAAGTGTCTATTCATATCTTATGCCCATTTTTTAATTAGATTGTGTTTTTGTTGTTGAGGTGTTAGAGTTTTCTATAAATTTTAGAGATAAGTTCTCTGTCCAATATGTCATTGCCAAATATTTTTTCCCAATCTGTAGGTTCTTTTTTTGATTATTTTGGAGAAGTCTGTGGAAGCACATAAAAATTTAATTTTGAGGAGGTCCCATTCATCTAGTTTCTCTTCTGTTGTTTGTGCATTTTGGGTTATGCTCGATAGTCTATTTATACAATACATTGTTGTTGTTGTTGTTGTGTGCCATCAAGTCGGAACCGACTCATAACGACCCCTCCTTGGGTTTCTGAGGCGGTATCACTACAGAAGTAGATTGCCCAACCTTCCTTCCAAGGAGTGGCTGGCAGGTTTGAACCTCTAGCCTTCTGTTTAGCAGTCAAATGCCTTAGGAACTATGCTACCAGAGCTCCTATACTATACATTGTTGTTGTTGTTGTTATGTGCCATTGAGTCGGACCCGACTCATAGCGACCCCTCCTTGGGTTTCCGAGGCAGTATCACTACGGAAGTAGATTGCCCCATCGTCCTTCCGAGGAGTGGCTGGTGGGTTTGAACCGCCAGCCTTCTGGTTATCAGTCAAGTGCCTTAGGCACTACGCTACCAGAGCTCCCATACTATACATTTGTTGTTGTTGTTGTTATGTGCCGTCGAGTCGGCCACGACTCATAGAGACCCCTCCTTGGGTTTCCAAGACAGTATCACTACGGAAGTAGGATTGCCCAACCTTCTTTAGGTCCCCTAAATTTCCCCCAATTTTTTGTTAAGGAAGTTTATAGTTTTAGGTTTTATATTGAAGTCTTTGATCCATCTGGAGTTAGTTTTTGTGTTTGGTGTGAGATACAGATTTTGTTTCATTTTTCTGCAAATGGATATCCAGTTTTGCCAGCATCATTTATTAAAGAGACCGTCTCTTCCCCATTTAATGTATTTCAGCCCTTTATCAAAGATCACTGACCATAGATCAATAGATCTGTTTCTGGGTTCTCAATTCTATTCCATTGTTCTATGTGTGTGTCATTGTTCTAATACCAGGCTGATTTGACTACTAGGTTTATATGGTAGGTTTTGATATCTGGGAGTGTGAGACATCCTACTTTGTTTTTTTTCTTCAATAATGCTTTACTTATCCAAGATCTCTTTCCTTTCCATATAAATCTAGTGATTGTTTTTTTCTGTATCCTTAAAGAATGTTGATGGTATCTGGATTGGGATTGCATTGAATGTATAGATTGCTTTGCATAGAATTGACATTTTCACAATGTTCAATTTTCCTATCCATGAACATGGAATGTTCTTCTATTTTTGTAGATCTCTTAGGGTTTCTTGAAGAAGTTTTTCATAGTTTTCTTTGTACAGGTCTTTTGAGCCCCTGGTAAAATTTATTCCCCAATATTTTATTTTTGGGGGAGTTATTTTAAATGGTATTAATTTCCTTACTTCATTTTCAGCAATCTCTTTGCTAGTGTAGGGGAATCCAACACATTGTTGCATGTTGATCCTGTATCCTGCCACTATGCTAAATCTCTGAATTAATTCCAGTAGTTTTTATTATTATTATTATTATTTTATTTTTTAACTGAGTTTCTTGGGTCTTTTATGTATGGGCTCATATCATCAGCAAATAGGGATAATTTGACTTCTTCTGTACTAATTTGGATGCCTTTGATTTCCCTTTCTTGCCTTGTTGCCCTGGCTAGGACTTCCAATACAGTGTTGAATAGATGGGGTGATAGAGTGCATCCTTGTCTGTGTACTGTTTGCAAGAGGAATGGTTTCAGTCTCTCTCCACTGAGAATAATGTTGGCTGTTGGTTTTGCATATATACTCTTTGTTATCTTGAGGAATGTCCCTTCTACTCCTATTTTGCTGGGAGTTTTGATCAGAAATGGGTGTTGGATTTTATCAGCTGCCTTTTTTGCATCAATTGATATGATCATATGGTTCTTTTCCTTTGATTTATCTCATGGATGACATTGACTGTTTTTCTAATGTTGAATCATCCTTGCATACCTGATATGAACCCCACTTGGTCATAATGCATTATGTTTTGGATATGTTGTTGGAGAGTATTGGCTAGGATTTTGTTGAAGATTTTTTGCATCTATATTCATAAGGGATATTGGTTTGTAGTTTTCCTTTTTAGTGATATCTTTGCCTGGTTTGGTATCAAGGTTATGCTTGCTTCATAAAATGTATTTGGGAGGATTCCATTCTTTTGAATGTTTTGGAATAGTTTGAGTAGCATTGGTGTCAGTTCTTCTCTGAAAGCTTGGTAGAATTCTCCAGTGAAACCATCTGGGCCAGGACTTTTTTTTGTTGGTAATTTTTTTTATGATCTTTTTAATATCTTCTTTTGTATGGATCTGTTCAACTTTTCCATCTCAGTCTGTGTTAGTTTAGGTAGGTAGTGTGTTTGTAGAAATCTGTCCATTTCATCCAGATTTTCAAATTTGTTGGAGTAGAGTTCTTCATAGTATCCCAATATTATCTTTTTTATTTCAGTTGTTTCTGTTGTGATGTCACCCAATTTGTTTCTTATTTGTGTTGTTTATATTCTCTCCCTCATTTCCTTTGTTAAATTTGCCAGTAGTTTGTCAGTTTTATTAATCTTTCATAAAACCAACTTTTAGTCTTGTTGATTTTTTCTGTTGTCTATTTGTGTTTTATTTATCTCTGCTTGACTCTGTTTTTTGCTTCTGGTGACTTTATGCTTTTCTTGATGTTCTTTTTCTAATTGTTGGAGATGTTGGTTTAAGGTGTTGATTTTGGCTCTTTCTTCTTTTGTGATGTGCGCATTTATTGCTATAAGTTGGCTTGTGATCACTGTTTTTGCTGTATCCCAAAGATTTTGGTATGTTGTGTTTTCATTCTTGTTTGATTCAAGGAATTTTTGAATTTCATTTTTTATTTCTTCTCTTACTCAGTCTTTCTTAATGAGGGTGTTTTTCAATTTCCATGTGCTTGCTCTTTTTCTGTTGTTCTTCCTATTGTTGATTTCTAACTATATAGCATTGTGATCTGAGAAGATGCCTTATAGTATTTCAGTGTTTTTAAATTTATTAAGGCTTGCTTTATGGCCTAACATATGATCTATCTTGGAGAACGTTCCATGTGTACTAAACAATATATTGTGCTGTTGATGGGTGAGTGCTCTGTAGATGTCTATAAGGTCCAGTTGGTGGATTGTATTGTTTAGTTCTGCTGCATATTTGTTGAGTTTCTTTCCAGTTTCTATCTTTCATTGAAAGTGGTGTATTAAATTCTCCTACTATGACTGTGGAGTCATCTATTTGTTTTTTCAGTTCTGTTTAAGTCTGATTTATGTATTTTGGGGCTTTTTCAAAGGGTCCATAGATACTGACTATGGTTGCATCTTGTTCAATTGACCCTTTAATCATTATATAATGTCCTTCCTTGTCTCTTATGGTAGCTTTTGTCTTAAAGTAAGTTTTATCAGAAATTAATATTGTCACTCCTGCTCATTTTTGGTTGCCACTTGCTTGGCATACCTTTTTTCAACCTTAAATATTTAGTCTATTTTTGTCTTTTTCTTTGTCTTTGTCTCTTGTAGACAGCATATTGCTGAGTTATGTTTTCTTATCCAGTCTGCAACTCTCCATCTCTTGAGTGGTGTATTTAATCCATTGACATTCAGTGTAATTATTGACAAGTATGAATTGGTTGCTGTCATTTTGTACGTGTTTTTTCATAGTGTTCCTTGTTGCTTTGTTCCATATAATTTTCTTTGCTGAGCTTGTTATGTTTATGAATCATATTAGCATTTCCTTCATTGCTACTGTTTTAGTATTTGCTAAGTATTTGTGCTTGTCCTCTTTTTTATTATTTTGTGAAGGTTTATTATTTTTCTTTGAGATTACCCTTTGATTTATGATTTTCTCCCTGGATTTAAAACAGGTCATTCTATCTTGCAACTAACTTTCTTGACTTCCTCACCATTTAGAAGTTCTGTAACTACACCATTTTTTCCCTCTTTTTGGTTTGTAAACCAAACCAAACCCACTGCCATCAAGTCGAACCTGACTCATAGAGACCCCTCCTTGGGTCTCTGAGGTGGTATCACTATGGAAGTAGATTGCCCAACCTTCCTTCCGAGGAATGGCTGGTGGGTTTCGACCACCAGCCTTCTGATTTTAGCAGTCAAATGCCTTAGGCACTATGCTACCTTATTTGGGAATTGATGTCTCTGGTTCCTTGATTAAAACCTTATAAGCTTATCTTACTTTAGATACTTCCATAACTGGGTTGGTTTCTTGATTATGTCATCTTGTGTATTAATGGTTGGTTGGTTGTCATTTGCTGTTATTGCTTCTCTGTTCAAAGGACTCCCTTTAGTATCTCTTGCAAGGTTTTGACAAATTCCCTTAATTTCCACTTATCTAGAACCCACCAGCCATGCCTTGGAAGGAAGGTTAGGTAATCTACTTCTGTAGTGATATTGCCTCAGAAATCCAAGGAGGGGTTGCTATGAGTCGGATCCTACTCAACTGCAGTGAGTTTGGTTTTCGGTAGAAATATCCTAATTTCACCATTATATTTGAGGGACAGTTTTGCTGGGTATATAATTCTCGGTTGGAAATATTTTACCTTTTAGGGTTTTACATATACTATCCCATCACCTTCTCGCCTGCAAGGTTTCTTCTGAGAAATCAGTGCTTAGTCTTATTGGTTACCCTTTGTAGGTAACTTTTTGTGTTTCCTGTGCTGCTTTTAGGATTCCTTCTTTGTCTTTGCTTTTGTTGAGTTTGATTATGATAAGTCTGGGTGATTTCCTTTTGGGGTCTATCCTGTTTGTGGTTTGTTGGACTTCCTGACTGGATATGTTCTCATCTTTCATCACATCAGGGATGTTCTCTTCCCACAAATCTTGGACAATTTTCTCAATGGTTTTCTTTTTCTCTTCCTGTTCTGTAATTCTGATTATACATAGGTTATTCCTTTTGATGGTATCATACATGAATCTTAGGCATTCTTCATTTTGTTTTGATCTTTTTTCTGAGTGATCCCTTTCCAAAGAAATATTCAGGTATTTATCTTCAGTCTCATAAATTCTGTCTTCCATTGATTTGATTCTATTCCTTTGCCTTTTCAATGTGTTATCTATTTCTGAAAATTCAATATTAATCTTCTGGAATTCTATTTGTAGATTTTGTATCATATCTAATTTTTCATTTATTTGTCATTTTTTTCTTGTATTTTTTTTCAAAGTTGTTGTAGGATTTTGTTTGTGTTTTCCTTAATTTTGTCAGTGTTTTCCTTGATCTGTATCTCAATACTTTGAAGATACCTAAATATAATTCTTTTGGATTTCTTACCAGGGAGTTCCAGTGCTCCTTCTTCCTCAGTGATGTGTTTTGGGGTCTGTATCCTGCTCCCTTGTTTCTACTGCTTTATCTTGCTTCTTTGTGTGGACTGTGATAGTTTGTTTTCTCTGAGACATTGTGACTTTTTGTATTTATAGTTAATTGGTGATTGTATGTTGGAATGATTCACCCAGGATTTTCATTTTCTTTGTGTATTTTTGGATATATCTGAGTAAGCAGAGTACTCTGCCCCTCTATTTGCTAGTTGACAGCACTTATGCACTCACCACCTGTCTGCTGGTGGGTGTGATAGAGAATGAGTGTGGCTGTATGGATCTCTGTTAACTATTTGTGAAGAGTAGTTAAGGGTGAGTCTGGCTGTTACTGGTGGTCATATATCATTGGCCAATTGGTGCATAAGGAAGTGGTGTCTCTCACTCAGTAAGTGGAGCTGCAGGTGGTGTGGGTGTGGGTGGGCCATATGGGCATGGTTGCTGTCTCCCACTCAGTTAGACAAAAACAGTTGAAAATCAGCAAAAAAGTAATAGCAAGAGGAGAAAAAACA
>NW_006921724.1:7768569-7781891 GCF_000298275.1 Orycteropus afer afer | reverse complement strand
TGTGTGTGTGTGTGTGTGTGTGTGTATAAAACAGAAAAACAAACTAAAAAAAAGAAAAAATTCTGGGCAGGGCAGGACACCCAGGTTCCATCAGAGTGCACATATTGGGATGGAATTCCTGCCAGCCAAGAAGGTGGTTGGGGGTGAGGGATGGCCACACCTCCATTCACCAAGAGAGTGTGCAGTATAAGAGTAACAAGGGGAATATCGCACCTTTCCAGTCCGCAGCGTCTGGTATGTCCTTGCAGTCCCTGGCAAGTGGAGCCTATCCTTAGGTCCCTGGAATCTGAGGGAATGCTATTGCTATAAATATCCAAAATGGTCGAACCACTTGTAAACATTCAAAATGGCTGCACCCTCTGGACAGCCAAAAGTGCACATCTCAGCCAGTCTCAGTCTTTGCTGCTTTCCCTTTTACTCACCAGCCACCAGTGCAGTCCTCCACACAGCCCTTCACTGGCAGGGCTGATTTTTTGGTTAGTTCTTAGGTCCTAACATCACTTGGCAATATCCACTCTGTCCGTGCCGTCAGGATCTCTGACAGTCCACAGCTCCATATATCTCCTTTTTTGATCTTTGCATGCAGGTTCTTCTACTAGTTGGAGTTTAGTCCACTTCTGTATCTTTGCTTTCAAAGTTCAGGGCTCCAGGATTATCTTCTATGTCTATGTTAATTGGTTCCTCTTTTCTTTGTTGAAGAGGGTCAGTGTAGTTTGTCTGCCTATTCTGCTCTCTTACTGGAACTCAGAAAACTTTCTTGACTCTAAATAAATTCTTTATTGTTGTTGGATAACAGTGAGTCAGTTACAACTCATATTGGCCCCATGTGACAAAGGAGAACTGTTTCATAGGATTTTCTTGGCTGTATTCTTGATTATAATGAAATGTGCAAAGACCTGGAATTAGAAAGCCAAAAGGGAAGAACATGCTTGGTATTTCTCAAGGTAAAAGAACTGAAGAAAAAAATCCAAGCCTCAAATTGCAGTATTGAAGGATTCTGTGGGCAAAATATTGAATGATATAGAAAGCATTAAAACAAGATGGAAGGAATACACAAACTCACTGTACAAAAAAAAGAATTGGTTGACATTCATGAATTTCAGGAGGTAGCATATGATCAAGAACCAACAGTATTGAAGAAAGAAACCCAAGCTTCACTAAAGGAATTATTGAAAAAACAAAGCTCCAGGAATTGATGGATACCCATTGAGATGTTTCAACAAACAGATGGTGTGCTGGAGATGCTTACTTTGAAAGAAAAGCTTACTTTGAAAGAAAGCTACCTGGCCAACTAACTGAAAGAGATCA
Organism: Orycteropus afer afer; assembly: GCF_000298275.1. Lineage (NCBI taxonomy): Eukaryota > Metazoa > Chordata > Mammalia > Tubulidentata > Orycteropodidae > Orycteropus > Orycteropus afer. The sequence goes on along the minus strand of NW_006921724.1, from coordinate 7,780,583 downwards.
GTAGGAGTGCCCATTCAAAGAAAAGTAATCCAACAGAATGTAGAAATTATCAAACAATATCATTAATGTCACATGCCAGTAAAATTTTGCTGAATGTAGCTAGAAATGATTGTAATAGTGTACTGAGAGGGAATTTCCAGAAATGCAAGCTGGGTTCAGAAAAATACATGGAATGAGGGATATTATTGCTGATGTCAGAAGAATCTTAGCTGAAAACAAAGAATAGCAGAAAGATGTTTACTGTGTTTTATTGACTATGCAAAGACATTTGACTGTACATTATAACAAATTATGAATAACATTGAGAAGAATGGAAATTCTAGAACACTTAATTGTGCTTGAGAAACCTGTACATAGACCAAGAAGCAATCATTTGAACAGAACAAGGGATATTGCATGGTTTAAAATCAGGAATGGCATGTGTCAGGCTTGTATCCTTTCATTATACTTATTCAATCTTTATGGTGAGCAAATAAACTGAGAAGCTGGACTACATGAGGAAGAACACAGCCCCAGGATTGGAGGAAGATTTATTAACAACCGGGGATATGCAGATAACACAACCTTGCTTGCTGAAAGTGAAGAAGACTTGAAGCACTTACTGCTGAAGATCAAAGACTACAGTCTTCAGTATGGATTACACCTCAACATAAAGAAAACAAAAATCCTCACAACTGTACCAATAAGCAACATCACAATTAATGGAGAAAAGTTTGAAGTTGTCAGGGATTTCATTTTACTTGAATTCATAATCAACACCCATGGAAGCAGCAGTCAGGAAATCAGATGTTACCTTGCACTGAGCAAATCTGCTGCAAAAGAACTCTTTAAAGTGTTGAAGAGCAGAGATGTCACTTTGAAGGCTAAGGTATGCCTAATCTATGCCATGGTATTTTTCATTCACCTTATATGCATGTGAAAGCTGGACATTGAATAGGGAAGACCAAAGAAGAATTGATGCTTCACATTGTGGTATTGATGAAGGATATTGAAAATGCCATGGGCTACCAGAAGAATGAACAAATCTGTCTTGGAAGAAGTGCAGCCAGAATGCTCCTTAGAAGCGAGAATGGCCAGACATCGTTTCTCATACTTTGCTCATGTCGTAAGAGAAGACCAGTTCCTGGAGAAGGATATCAGGCTTGGTCAGAGAAAAAGGGGAAGACCCTCAATGAGATGGATTGACACAGTATCTCCAATGATGGGCTCAAACATAGCAAAGATTGTGAGGATGGTATAGGACCAGGCAGTATTTCATTATGTTGTACATAGGGTCGCTATGAGTTGGAACAGACTTGACATTACCTAACAATAATATAACAACAAACAACAATCTTTATGGAAGCAGATTGCCAGGTCTTTCTCTTGTGAACCTGCTGGGTGTGTTTGAACAACCATCCTTTTTTAGTAGCCAACCGCTTACCTTTGACACCACCAGTATTCCTTTAATTTTTGTAAGGTTATAACTGTATTTGTTTTTGTTACCTAGTGCTGCTCTGACAAGAATTTACCACAAATGGGATGGCTTGAACAAACAGGAATTTATTCTCTTAGAGTTTGGAGGCTTTAAGTCTGAGTTCAAAGTGCCAGGCTCCAGGCGTGAAAGCCCCTCAACTTTGGGCTTCTACTTTGCCTCTTCCTCCTGGCCCACTGAAGCTAGATGCTTTTCTTCACTCAGCTACTGGCTGCTGAGACTGACAAGCCCAAGGTTGATGAGTGAAAATGCACCGTCCCAATGTTATCAAACCATGCACACACACACATACACACACACAGTAGGCCATTGATTCAAGTCCATTGAAAGTCCCAAGGTCGATAGAGCATGGCAGGCTGCTGAATAGCAACATGGCTACATGCAGGATTCAAGTGTGCCATAAACTAGAGACCGTTTTTCCTTATATACTGGAAGCAGACCACATCCCTAGGCAGCTACTCAGCTGCTCACAGTAGAACCCACCATGGAGTTGATTACCAGTCTCATCATGGGGAATACTACATCCAGCCGCCCAGCCACTCAACCAGGGCAAGCCAAGTTGGCACACAAACTTAACTACCACAGTACTTTACAAACTTTCATGACTCTGAACAACTGATGTAAAGCCTGTGGGTCTAATTTATATTCCAGGCCACTGTGTGCAGTGCCCAGAGGCCCAGTCTGGGATTGGCTCTGGGCTGCTGGGGTGAGGTGGGTCTGGCTGATAGGGTTGCTCTCACATCCTCTGTTAATCTTAGAGGGGCATGCATGTACGTACATTTTTCTCTGTGGCAAGATTAATTTCAAGGGCTTGTTGAAACTTTTCCTTCATGTGCAGGGGAAGCAATTTGGTCCCCAAATTTTGATTCTCTCACACTCATTTCCTTTTCTAATTATCTTTTATTTGTAAAATATAAGATAATAAATTCTGCCCAACAATCAGCAAATGGGCACCAAGTGATGTGCTTCATTTTAATTGGCTTGCCTTTTTCTTCTGTGGTATATTATAGCCCATCAGCATGTGGTTTCCTGTGGTGAGCAGCTAATAATACACCCAGGTGCAGCCAATTTTACTTCCTAAATAAGAAATAACAGCTACAGAGCCCCAAAATGTAAAATGGAAGAGTGGGCTGTAATATCTTTTCTCAGCAGTACTGCATGCTAGGGCAAGTTTTACATCTGAATTTCTCTGGCAATTGTTTTTCTTAAAAAATACGATTGCAATTAATTTGCATTACACTGATGAATTAAAAATTGTGGCCTTCAGTGATGCTCAAAAGCCTTTCTTAGAACATTCTGAGAAATACCTTGTTTCATTTAGCCTTGGGTTTGACAATAAAAAAAAAAATACAATTTAAGAATTAGGAGTATAAAACCACAATACTGTTATTGTTAGCTGCCTTCAAGTTGACTTTGGCTCATGGTGACCTTATATACAACAGAACAAAACATTTTCCAGTCCTGCATCATGCTCAGGAATCAGCATGATCAAGTCTATTATGACAGTCCATCTCACTGAAGGTCTCTTTCACCCTCACTGGCCCTCCACTTCACCAAACATGATATCCTCCTCCAACAATGGATTTCTCCTCATGACATATCTAAAGCAGTCAAGTTGGACAGTCTGCTATTAATAATCTAAAGGGTTTTCACTGGCAAAATTTCAGAAGTAGATTGCCTTGCCTTCCTTCCTGTACTGTCTTAATCTGGAAGCTCCACTGAAACCTGTCCACCATGGGTAACCTAGTATTTGAAGTACTAATGGTATGGTTTCCAGCATCACAGCAACACACAGACCACCACAGTACAACAAATTGACAGAAAAGTGGTGAAAAACACTATAGATATAAGTAAAAACTGCTAAATGACCCAATTAAATGACATTCCACTTCCTTTGTTTTCTAAAATGGTGCTTGGTGATGGCTTTGCATTAGCTCATAGACACAAGATACATGTACCCAACGGGAAGTCAGTTTGGGGAGCTCTTTTCCCTCTGCTACTTACTTCACCATTAATCATATTCATTCCTATTTAAAAATATTTTTAGAAAGCTTGGGATTTTCCTTTAGTTATTTTTAATTAGTTATAATAAGATGAGAGTATGTGTTTTAAATCTTTTTTTCTAAATTACTTTTGATATTTCTTAAGCCACTTGACCAAAGATGTACTTTCTTAGGATGGATTGGTAGGCATTTTTACTGCCATGTGGTATTGCCATCTATCACAGCATTTATGTGTCATTCTCATGGACAGGTGGTCCTGGACACTCTTGAGTCCCCTGTAACTATATGGGATAGCTACCAAAAGTAAAATAATTATTGAATGAGTCAATATCACATGAGTCCATCTTGGGAAGTAGTGCACAATAATTTATACCAATGCTGTGAAGCAGTAGCATCTTAAGGTACCCTAGACCTGTATCATCCAATAAGGCAACCATTAGCCATGTGTGGCTATCGAGCACTCAAAATGTAGCAGGTAACTGATAATGCTGTAAAACGTATACCACATTTTAAAGATGGCTTTTAAAGATGTAGGACAATAATAAAAAATGTAAAATATCTCAATGTTTTCAATGGATTATGTGTTAAAATTATAATAGCTTTGTTATAATTGGGTTAATAAGTTATATTATTAAATTAATTTCACCTTTTTTTATGTTACTACTTGAAAATCTAAAATCTATATGTAACTTACATGTGTGGCTTGTGTTATATTCTCATTGGACAGCACTGTTGTAGACTGAGGGTACAAAGGTACAGTTAAAAAAAAAAACAGTTTGATAAAATGCTGCAAATGCTTTCACTCTTTAGAGGGTTTACAATGAATATATTAAAGGCCCTGCAAAGTCCTGCAGTGAAACTTGTTCATTTTAAGCCAGTGTTTCTCCAAGCTTACTTGACCATGTATGAGATCCATTCTTTTTAGCACCTTTTGTATTCATCTTCCATAAACCACACTTAGGGAAACATGTTATATACCTCCAACTTTGATCTCTGACCCTGAAGCCATGGGTGTGGTTTGTATAGGTACTGAGTTTCATTGCAGAAATTATAAGCAGAACCTATTGAAGCACATCCCTCATTGGGTGTGTGTAGGAGGTGATGTACTGGGAGTGGGAGAGATACAGGAAAAAAACAGATTCAAGGATTTTAACAGAATTGTGAAATCCTTCACATAAAGTCATATAAATCATATGTTCCCATTTGATACTAGAAGACACATCCTGAGCCAGACAAGACCTTGCCAACCTTAGGATTGGGAGAGCTCACACTAAGTTCTTTACAGAGGGTTAGACTATTTCTCAGTTTGCTTCAGCTTTCTAGCTTGTTGTACAAGTAGTCCCTGGCTTATGATGTATTTGAGTTACAGTGAACTGCATTTATGACTGTCTATTTTTGTTTGTTTTTTTAAAACACTTTTTCATTAGCGTTATGTACTGTGTACAGTGTTGCAGTTCATAATATGCTGCCCTTATCATTCTCAAGTGTTCACTCAGTTATTCAGTGCTATGATTTATTGTTCCAAACATTGCTGATAGTAGGCTATGGCAATAATAATGATTGATAAATAAATAAATAAATAAATAAATAATAAATAAATAAATAAATAGTCAAAACCAACATATGGCAGAACCAATTTACAATGGAGTCATTGGAATGGAACCTCATTGTAAGTTGAGGAGTACCAATAGTTTGGTGAAGAGGAAAACCAGAGTGTGTTTATGGTTTCACATATAAAAAAATAGGTGGGGCAGAGCACTCACTGAAAACTGGGGAGAAGAAGGAAGAAACATAAATAGTGTGATAGTCAAAAGTGCCCTACTGTCTTGCATGTTCTTTGAACTGACTGCCAGAAATATGGGCCTTTTTTTTCCTACCACAAATGGTGAGTACTTTCTCCCTGGGTTTTGAATTTTCTTCTTGATGGAAAAGACAAGAGATATACATGTGTCATTTCTCATCACAGAATCCTCAAGATGAGCCTTTGTAATATGTTCCAAGCCCCATTTCTTTTTGTTTTAAAAGTCCTTGGTCTTCATGAAAGGTGTTCTACAACCCTTTGAGCCTGTGACATGTTCCATTTCCCATACAGCAGAATTGTAGCTTCTATTAAATTAATCCCAGACTGACTCTGACCCTCTTTCATGGGCTGTTATCAGATCATCTTGCTACAAGAGCGCTGACTGATCTGAGTTCTAACTGGAACTTTGAAGCACCCTGGATGCTTTTACAACCCTGTGCTCACCCCTCCCTCCCTCCTTGCCAAAGCCAATTCTGTCTCCTATTAGAAAGTATCCAATTCCAATAAGGTGTCTATTTCATATCCTCTTCCCCTCTAATCAATATTTCCCAATGTTATTTTTGCACTTGACTGCTAACCAGAAGTCTGGCGGTTCAAACCCACCAGCCATTCCTCAGAAGGAAGATGGGGCAATCTACTTCCATAGTGACACTGCCTCAGAAACCCAAGGAGGGGTCGCTATGAGTCAGGTCCAACTCAACAACACATAACAACAACTAATAACAACAATGTATTGAATTGTGTCCCCCTAAAATATGTACTCTGGTAGCATAGTGCCTAAGGCACTTGACTGCTAACCAGAAGGCTGTCAGTTCATACCCACCAGCCACTCCTCGGAAGGAAGATGGGGCAATCTACTTCCATAGTGATACTGCCTCGGAAACCCAGGGAGGGGTCGCTATGTGTCGGTCCCACTCGATGACACACAACAACAACAACAACAAAAAATATGTGCATTGGAATCTTAACCCTTGTAGGGGTGGATGTAATATCATTTGGAATCAGGGTTTTTTGTTATGTAAATAAGGTCGTATCAGTGTAACAGCCACTGCCATTGAGTCGATTCTGACTCATAATGAGCCCCCTTGGGTTTCCAGGGCTGTAAATCTTTATAGAAGTAGATTGCCTCATTTTCCTCCCATTGAGCAGCTGGTGGGCTTGAACTGGTGACCTTCTGGTTAGCAACTAAATGTCTTACCTGCTATGCCACCAAAGCACTTTTATATCAATGTAGAATATGCCTTAAACCTACTGAGTTATATAAAGGACAGGATAGATACGGGAGAAGTACAAATGGGAAGATAGATGCTGGGTGTAGCTCTCTAAGGAACTGAGGGACACCAAGCTGCAGAAGCTGAGACAGAGACATTCCCCCAGAGCCAGTAGAGAGCAAACCTTCCCCTAGAGCTGACACCCTGAATTCATACTTGTAGCCTCTTAAACTAAAATCCACCCATTTTTGGTATTTCTACCTCAGCATCACTAGCAAATTAAGACTGCCTCCATCCCCAGCACAGTTCTAAGAGTGCTCCCCTTCCTGTATCATCTTTCTTCTCTCATTGAGGTTCAGCTCTCTTCCCCACTGTGTGATTAGAAGGAACATTGCATAACATTATTCCACATGGAGCAGAGATGCAAAGCATTTCCTATGAGCATAAATCTTAATTGCCATCCTTGCTATAAATCATAAATAACCCTAGTCCAAGTATTATGCAACATAAGGAGAAAGAAAGCCAGGCAGAACATAATAAAAAGGTATTAATTGATAACTAACCAGGTGTTCTATCTTGCTTCAGTATAAATTTTATGACAACAGTTTTGCTTAATTGCTTCTTCTGGCATTGGAAATTCCATATGATAGGCATATTTTAACTCTTTCTAGATGCAATTTGAAAGAAAACACTGATTCAAATATCTGAAGCAATTCATCATATCAAAAATATTTCACATGGAAAGAAAAATGAGAATTGCATTGGGTACGAACCAGAAAGCAGAGTATGGACCTAACACCCTAGATGTAATGGAGAAGAGAAAGAGAAGTTCCCTGATACTATTACAGCCAAAGTTGCTACATCATTAAAAAATAATTATTATTTTATTTTATTTAATGTATTTACTTGCAATAATAACAATAATATTTTGTTATTATTTGCAGTTTAAAAATACATGTTTGAAACATCAGTCTTTATACTAAATTGACATAACATTATTAATATGTGAGGTTGGAGTGGTAGTGATGCAAGCTTAACAGGCTTGGCTACTAACTAAATGTTGGCAGTTCAAGTTCATCCACAGGTGCCTGGGACCTGGCAGTCAACTTTTGAAAAATCAGCCACTGAAAAACCTATAGAGCAAAATTCTACTCTGAAATGTCGGGGATCTGCATGAGTTGCAATTGACTTGATGACAACTGTTTTTTGGGTTTTAATTTTTTTAGATTTGATACTTCTGTATTTTGTAAGAGTTTGAATCACAGAATCAAGAGTGTGAGTGACACCAAAGACAATCCTGTGCCTTTCTGTAACTCCCCCATTCTAAACTCTAATGTGAAACACTTGAAAACTGGCACCTGAATTTTATCTCAAGATGTGACTAAGATCTCATTGTCTTCCTTTCCTTTTATTATCCAAACCAAAAACCAAACCCATGGCCAATGAATCAGTTCTGACTCACTGACACAATAGGACAGAGTAGAACTGCCCCATAGGATTTTCGTGGCTGTAATCTTTACAGAATCATTACATCATCTTTCTCACCTTGAGCATCTGGTAAATTGAAACTGCTGAACTTTGAAGTTAGCAGCTGGGCTACTTTACCTCTTACTATCAGCCTCCATTGACTGTCTTTGGCCCAACTTACCCTTTGCATGAGCTTTGCACTCCATCTGGGATAACATGCTTGGAAAAAAGTCAGGGCAAGAATATACTCCAACCATTCATTTATTTTCATTTTACCCCTAAAAGATTAATATTATTTCTAATAAACTTAAATCCCTGAAAACTTGATATTTTTCTAGACTAATCATAATTAAACAGGACTATGCAGTCTAGCCTTAGTGGCACAATAATTAAAGCACTCAATTGCTAACCAGAAAATCGGTATTTAAACCCACCAGGAGCTCCGCAGGAGAAAAATGTTGTAGTCTGTTTCCATAACCTTGGAAACCCTATGGGGAATTTCTACTCTGTCCTATAGGGCTACTATGAGTGAAATTGACATGATGGCAATGTTTTATTTTGTTTTTTTAAATGAGACGCAGAGGGGTCCTGGTTGCACAGTAGTTAACCCCTCAGCGACTAACTGAAAGCTAGTTTGAACCCACCAGCATTTCCACGGGTGAAAGATGTAGCAGTCTGGTTCTATACAGCCTTAGAGATTTACAGCCTTGGAGACCCTATAGGGAAGTTCTACTCTGTCCTGCAAGGTTGCTATAAATTACAGTTGACTTGATGGCAACGTGTTTGGCTTGGTTTTGGTATGAGGTACAGGGAAGCTGGATCGAATAACTTGAATCCCATTTTTGAGTGAGATGTTCTTTGTGTACTTCCTGTAGCTGATTGGAACCATTTATCTTGCTGTGATTTTACAGCACAAACATAACTATGATTGTTTTATTAGGTCTTTGCTGATTAAGTGAAAACTAATTGTGCTTTTTGAAAAAAAATTAGGAAGTTAGTTGATTTTAAAAAGCTACTTAAGTGCATAAGCATAAGGTTATTAATATTACTAGCAGAATAAAATGACACAATAGAGTGACTAAATACAGAGCAAAGAGATATTAATTCCAAGGAAGCTAAAAGGTGTAGTTGATCTGAGCTATGAGCTGACCTAGAAAAATAGTCTACTCAGCACACACCACACTCTGACAGCCCCTCACTGTGTGATCTTCAGGAACTTCTTTACCTTCTGGGCTCCCCTTTTATGAAACTGAGGTTGACCTAGATCAGAGACCAAATTTAACCAAGAGCCAAATTTGGACACAGAGCTTACATATTTTATAAAAATTAACTCAAAATAAATTTAAAGGTAAGACACAAAACTATAAAAGTTTTAGAAGCTGAATACCATAAACTCAAGATGACTTTGGATTTAATAATTAGTTCTTAGGTACAACTTAAAACCATGTTCCATGAGAAAAAACTGGTAACTTAGAGTTTATTAAGGAGCTCTGGTAGCATAGTGGCTAAGGCACTTGACTGCTAACCAGAAGGCTGGCGGTTCAAACAACAACAACAAAAACAACAGAGTTTATTAAAATTTAAAATGTCTTCTCTCTGGTGGCATAGTGCCTAAGGCATTTGACTGTTAACCAGAAGGCTGACTGTTCAAACCACCAGCCACTCACTCCTTGGTAGGAAAATTGGGCAATCTACTTCCATAGAGATACTACCTTGAAACCCAAGAAGGGGTCGCTAAGAGTTGGGAGCCACTCATTGGCAGTGAGTTTTTTTGTTTGTTTGTTTGTTTTTTGTTTTCTCTGCAAAAGACACTGTTAAGAAAATGAAAATTTAAGACCACATACTGGGAAAAATATTTGCAAAGTACATATCTGATACATGACTTGCATCCAAAATTTCCAATATTTCTTATATCTGAACTGGAAGGAAACCACCCAAATTAAAAAATGGGCAAAAGATGGGAATAAATACTTTACCAAAGAATATATACAATGGAAAATATGCATATGAAAAGATGCTCATCATCATATGGCATTAGGGATTGCAAATTAAAATATCGATGTGATACCACTAAACCCACTGCCATTGAGTTGATTCCAACTCATAGTGACCCAATAGGACAGAGCAGACTACCTCATAGAGTTTCTAAGGTTGTAAATATTTACAACAGCAGACTGCCACATTTTTCTCCCATGGAGCAGCTGGTGGGTTAAATATGCCAGTCTTTCAGCTAGCATCTGAGGTACTTTAACCACTGCACAACGAGGGCTCCTGTTATACCACTACACATCTATTATTTGGATAAAATCCAAAAACTTGACAATATCAAATGCTGGCAAGGTTGTGGAGCAACAGGAACTTTCATTCATTGTTGATGGGAATGTAAAATCGTATACCCACTTTTCAAGGCAATTTATCAGTTTCTTACAAAGCTATATATCATCTTGTCATATGATTCTGCTATTATGTTCTTAGGTATTTACATAATTGAGTTAAAAAAAAAACCTGCTTGTAAATATTTGTAGCACCTTTATTTATAATTACAAAAAACTGGAAGCAACTAAGATAACCTTCAGTAGATAGAAATAAACTGTAGTAAAGCCTTACAATGTTATATTATTCAGCAGTAGAAACAAATGGGCTTTCAAGCTATGAAAAGCCATGGAAGAACCTTAAATACATATTACTGATTAAGAGAAGCCAGTCTGAAAAAGCTACATACAGTATGATTCCAACTATGTACCATTTCTGAAAAGACAAAACTAAATAGAGACAGTAAAAGATTGGTGATTGCCAAGGGTTCAGTGGAAGAAGGGGAAGAATGAATAGAAGCATAGGCAATGTTTAGGACAGTGAGACTATTCTATGTGATTCTGTAATGCTGAGTACATGACATGCATCTTTCAAAATCCAGAGAATAAAGAGTGAACCCTACTATAGACTATGGACTGTAATAATAGTGCCTCAATACTGATTTATCAATTGTACCAAATGTTCCATGGGAGTGGAACATGGTAATAGGACAAATTGGGTGCAAGGGGTAGAGGGAGTAAGCAACTTTCTGTATTTTCTGTTCAATGTTCTATAAATTTAAAACCTCTCTAAAAATAAAGTCTACTATTCAAAAAAATAAAATTAAAAGGCCAGCTTTGCTCTAGAGCCATGGAACTATCTTGTCTTTAAACTCTATGTGATGCTTCATACTCTACTTATATAATTAAACCAGCAGAGGAAACTTTTCATTTGTCTGAAAAGTATATTTTTCAAGAAAGCAAACTTCAATATAAAACATTCAAGGTCATGATGGAAAATAGATTATTTTGATTTGCCCTATATAGTATCTACACTTGAGATGTAGCAGTGACCTCTAATCAGGCAATAGCTCACTTAAGCCAGAAACAACCCAACTGGCTCAGAAATGGCTGCATAGATATAGTCCATATGTTATGGGTACTCGTTGTTGTTATGTGCCATCGAATCAGACTCAATTCATGGCGACCCCTCCTTGGGTTTCCGACGTGGTATCACACGGAAGTAGATTGTCCAACCTTCCTTCTGAGGAGTAGCTGGTGGGTTTGAACCACCAGCCGTCTAAATAGCAGTCAAGTGCCTTACGCACTGTGCTAATGGGCTCTGTTATTAGAACATGGATTCTGAAAATACATTGAGTTAGTGAAATCAGTGAAATAACTCCCCCATCCCCCCCAAAAAAAATGAGAACCTTAATTTTAATGGGTTAGTGGAAGTCTTTGACTTTCTTTTTTTAAAGGCAAAGATATGTACAGAAAATGATGCTATTTTGTTAATTATAGCATCACATTGACTTAACTATATTTTTGTGATGGATTTTGCATCATTTAGGAGCAATGGCTTCTATATATATGATACATTCAAGATATGAGATGCCCAGGAGCTATTTTGTTTTTCCTCAAGAGTGGTTTTCAGCGATGTATACAGTTAGTATCACACAGATTGTTTGGGGACCTAATATTCCATAATATTTTCTTGCCACAGGGAATTACCACAATTCAGTATTGTGTTTTGTGTTTGTTCATTTT
>NW_006921724.1:7761015-7767112 GCF_000298275.1 Orycteropus afer afer | reverse complement strand
CAGGATCAGCTACTCAGTCCCTCTGGGTAGCTGGCTGTGACCAAGCAATGACCATAACCTTGCCCCTTGTCAGCTCTACTATGCACCTGGGAATTCGGATCATTCACGTGAACTTATAGGCCCATTGTCTGCAAATCCTATATATGATCTTGGATACACTCTTAAGGAGCATTCTTGATGTACTTCCTCCAAAATAGATTTGTTCATTCTTTTTAAAGTCTATGGCATATTCAATATTCTTCAACAGAATCATAATTCAAATGTGTTGCTTTTCCTTCACTCTTCCTTTTTCATTGTTCAGCTTTCACATGCACATGAAACGATTGAAAATATCATGGCTTGGGTCAGGTGAACCTTTGTAGGTGTTGTTGTTGTTGTTGTTGTTGGTATGTGCCGTCGAGTTGGACCCGACTCATAGCAACCCATCCTTGCGTTTCCAAGGCAGTATCACTATGGAAGTAGATTGCCCAACCTTCTAGGTAGTAGCTATAAATTCTTACAGAAAAAAAAAAAAAAATGAGTCAGCCATGAAGATAAGGTGATATTAAGAAGTTTATTGCTATATGCTCATGCACCATTTTAAGGCTTACTTGTAGTGCACAGGCTAAGCAAGCCACTGCAGGCAAAATGGGCTGCTCAAAATATTCTGCATTGTTAGTTCTTGCCTACAGTACAACCAGAGGCCAGCTGGAAAATAAGAAAAGGCCACACATACACACATGCACAAAGAATAAGAGGCTACAACTCGTTGTAACAGATATTCTATTAGCAATAAATAAATAGCAATAAATTCATCATACCAGTTGTTGTCAAGTTGACCCTGATGCATGACAACCCCATATGTGTGCAGAATAGACTCGTGCTCCATAGAGTTTTCAATGACTGTGATCTTCTGGAATTAGATTGCCAGGCCTTTTGTCTGAGTCTCCTCTGGGTGGATTCAAAACACCAATATTAGGTACCAGGATATGCCATCTCATACATACCATATGTGTTGCTTTGCCTAAGGAATTTATTATTAGTGATATTTGTGTCCTCATCTCAAAACTTACTACTGCCAAGTCGATTCCAACTCATAGCAACTCCTCCTTGGGTTTCCAAGGCAATATTTCTGTGGAAGTAGGTTGTCCAATCGTCCTTCTGAGGAGTGGCTGGTGGGCTTGAACTGCCAGCCTTCTGGTTAGCACTCTGTTGTAATTTCCTTCCTTCCTTCTTTCTTTCTGCTTTTCTTTCTCTTGAAAATATTGTCAGAGTATTCGTTTTAGTATAATATTAGGTAGAATTTAGATATATTTCTCTCATAAATTGAAACCAGAGTATGAGGTTGTTTTGCCACATCTTTTCTGTTGATAAATATTCTTGCTTTAAATTGAGTTGGCAGAGAAGGCAGTGAGTTAAACAGCTGAATGGATAAGCAAAATATTTAGGCCTTTCCTTTTGAAGCAAAGAATAATTTCACTTTTAAAATACCTATAAAATGTACAGTCTATATGGATTAAAAGGAGCCCTGGTGGTGCAGTGGTTAAAATGCTTGACTGATAACCAAAAGGTCAGTGGTTTAAACCCCCTTTGGGGGAAAAAGATGTGGCAGCTGCTCATGTAGAGATTTACAGCCTTGGAAACCCTATGGGGCAGTTCTACTCTGTCTAATAGGATCACTCTGAGTCATAGTTGACTCAATGGCAATGGGATGGGTACAAATTAAACTGAAGTAAACTAATCAAATGTTACTTTTTTTCTTGGTCACAAAGACTTTTTGTCAATTGCATGCTACTATTCTAACATAAATAAATAAGTACACACATGTGTAATTTTGATGTTTTCAGCACTCAATCTATTTTGGATGACCTGTGTCAAATAAATCAAAATAGTGCTGTAGCCTTACTAAAACTGACCTTCAATTAATGTCAGGAGTCATTAATAGCAAGGAGAAAAATTTACATATGTTCATTAACACATTCAGATTCTCCCCAAAAGAAAGAGGATGCCAAATTCTGAGGTGTACAGAAAGAAGTGACTGATTGTTTTTGGCAAAAATATGCTCTCAGGAAAAGTAAATGACTTATGAAGGGAGATCCTGAAAGTAGGACTGACTTGTAGCTTAAAAAGTTGCCTTTCTATTCCTGAACCAGCCAGTGACTTCTCACTTTGTGCTATGTGGCAGAGATGCTCGTGCATTTAGCAGTGGGGATCTGTGTGGTTAGTTGCTGTGGAGTCGCCTTCAGCTCCTGGCAACCCCATATGTGCAGAGTAGAACCACTCCACAGGGAGACTGTGACCTTTTGGGAACAGATCACCAGGCCTGTCTTTTGAAACACCTTTGGGTGAGTTTGAGCTTCCAACTTTTCTACTGGTAATCAAGCACTTTAACCTTTTGTGCTACCCAGGGACTCCTAATGAACCTCTTATGTACCTTTGAATGGAGATGGTTTATAAAACTCAACTGTGTGCTTTTCCCTAAGTGATTTCTTAATTAGAGAAGGCAAATAGAGTCCCTAGTCATGGATCCACCCATTGTTACATTCCTACCATGGGACAAGTGCTGTTTCAGATTAATTTTTGAAAAGAAGCAGCTTCTGGTGCATACGAGTATTGGGTAAGTAATTAGGTAACTGAGATAAGTTGATGGGCATGGAAAGAGGTGAAAATGGAGCAGTAAAATAAGAGGTGAACAAAAAGGGAAATGGTGACCCCAAAAACAGGATGGCTGGTGCTGCTTGTGACTGAGGAGGTATCAGAAGCTCCTGGTCCATGGCCATTCCTCTTCATCCACATGAAATACGTTAAAATGAACTACCTTAACCAAGTTGTCATTCCCTCCACCGAGTTTCACCACATTTTCTCTGACCATATCTGTTCTATTGTTAGTTGTCATAGAGTTAGCTACAACTCATGGTGACCTTATGCAGAACAGAACAAAATGTTGCTCTGTCCTGTCCTATCTTCAGGATTATTGATATATTTGAGCCCATTGTTGCAGCCATTGTGCCAGTCTATCTCATTTGAGGGCTTCCTTTATCTTTGCCAACCCTCTGCCAGATCATGCCTGTACCTGAGAGCAATTTGGGATCATCATTGTCATTCTTGGAATGCCAAGTGCTCTATCCTTTATATTCATCTGTTCTCCCCTGGTATTGCTTGAAGCACTGGTGAAACTTGAATAATGGAAAATTATGCTCTGAGTATTCAGTTCCAGACTAGATTCTAATCCTCACACTGCCTTTTCTTAATTGGTGCTCTTAGATAAAACCAGTACTTGATATTTATTGGTTAATATTTTCTTGTCCAGAAGCACAAAATTACATGATGCTCTCAGATCATTTTCAATAGTTTTCTATTTCTGGAACATATATGGAGGTAGGGGGTTGGTAGACAGGCAGGTGAAGCTGCCAGAGCACAATGTAAGTGTGGGAATTTGGACTCTATTCCCTGGTCCAATTATTTTAGATATTGTTAATAGCAGAAACATAATAAAAAACATGTCTTTTGAAGTCTCAATATATAAAAGAAGTATCTAAACTCAGGCATATCTGGTTTGGTGTAATTTAATCAACAGGTTTCTAAGGCAATGAGAAACTTCAATTTGGGGCAGAAAATACTTTTCAATCTTCTTTTGATCTATAACTCAGGCCTGTTTTAGTTCTTCAAGCATTTAAAGTAGTCAAGTGCATTTTTTTTTTCTTTTTTTTTGCATATTTCTGAACCTTAGTGCAATTTAATCACTGATGCTTTATCTGCTGTTCATTCACTCAACATATATTTACTGGGTTCCCATGATGACTGTACTGGACTCTTAGGGGCTGGGGGCAATAAATAAGAATAAGGTATCTGGATGTTCATGGGGCTTACATTCTGGTGAATGGGGTAGATGACACTGACAGGTGGGATTAAGAAAATAACTCAGGGTGATGTGTTGTATATTAACTGGGGTGGGGGGACTGGTAGAAAAGATGGTCAGGAATGGTTCTCTGAGGGCTCTCTGAGGAGGTGACATATTAACTAAGATCTGAATTAGGAAAAGGAAGAAGAGAGGCAGAAGGAACCAAAATAGATGAATACGCTGAAGTTGAGTCGATTCTGATTTATGATGACCTCATGCAGAGTAGAACTGCTCCATCTGTTTTTCTAGGCTGTGACTTTTCAGAAGCAGATCACCGGGCCTTTCTTCTGAGGTGCCTCTGAGTATGTTTGAACTGCCAAACTTTCAGTTAATAGTTGAGTGCATGACCATTTACAACAGTAAAACAAAAGGCTGGAAGGAGTTTAGTGTAGCCAAAGGACAGAAATGTTGATTTTCTGAGAGAACAATTGAGGAAGAGAATGGTTTAAGATCAAGTGACAGAAACGAGGCTGAAGATGGGGTGGGGTGAGATGTAGCTGAACCTTACAGACCAAGTTTAAAAAAGCAGTGATTGGGGAAGAGAGATATTAAACCACATGGAGATCTTCAAGGAATGAAGAGACAGGAGATGAAGAGACAAAGTGCTTCCCCCAGAGCTGAAAGAGAGAGAGTGAGCCTTCCCCTAGAGCCAGTCCTCTGAATCTAAAATTCTAGCCTCCTAAACTCTGAGGAAATAAATTTGTTTGTTAAAGCCATCAACCTGTGATATTTTGGTTAAATCAGTGCCAATTAACTCTATTACCATCCAAGGTAACAAATGGATTACTTGGACAAGACATTACCCTGTCTAAGGTATTTCTTCATCTGAAAAATTGGGATGGTAATATTTGTACAGGACATTCAGAAGTGAGATAATATTGAAAAGTTGTCTTAGGCAGTGTACAGGTATAGTTTTCCAGTGAGGTTTTTTTTTTTTTTTTTGTATTTTTGACTTTGAAATGTATTTTTCAAAGTAATATCAAGTAGTTTATGATAATGATGATGATGATTATCATCAGCAATAACCCCTTTTGGCAGGTTACTGTGAGCATTGCTATGCTGAACCCTTCACATACGTTAGCTCATTTACTTTTCATAGTTACTCTGTGAAGTATGGGCTGTTATTGTCCTCATCTAAAGTCAAACAGTTTAATTTCCCTAAGGTTCATCACTCAATTTGTTGTAGTGTGGTGGTTTGTGTGTTGTTGTGAGACTGGGGGCTATGCTAATGGTATTTCAACTACCAGCAGGGTCACCCATGGTGGACAGGTTTCACTGGGGCTTCCAGATTAAGACAGACTTGGAAGGGAAGAGGCCATCCACTTAAAGAATTGATCAGTGAAAACCTTATGAATAGCAGTTAAACACTGGTATGTTGTTGTTGTTGTTATGTGCCGTCGAGTCGGCCCCGACTCATAGCGACCCCTCCTTGGGTTTCCAAGGCAGTATCACTACGGAAGTAGGATTGCCCAACCTTCCTTCCAAGGAGTGACTGGTGGGTTTGAACCGCCAGCCTTCTGGTTAGCAGTCAAGTGCTTTAGCCACTATGCTACCAGAGCTCCTAAACACTGGTATATTATTAGAAAACTTTATGAATAGCACTGAAACATTGTCCAATATAGTGCTGGAAGATGAGCCCTTTAAGTTGGAAAACCAAAAAAAAAAAAAAAAAAAAAAACACTCACTGTCACCAAGTCAATTCTGACCCATAGAAACCCCTTTGAATTTCTGAGGAGGTAAATCTTTACAGAAGTAGATTTTCCAGTCTTCCATCTGTGGAGTTACTGGTGGGAAGGCACTCAAAATGTAGAAGAGCTGCCTCCTCATGGTAGAGCTGACCTTAATGATGTGGATGGAATAAAGCTTTAGGGACCTCCATTTGTTGATGTGCCATAACTCAAAATTAGAAGAAACAGCTGTAAACATCTGTTAATAATCAGAACGTGGAATGTATGAAGTATGAATCTAGGAAAATAGGAAGTTGTCATAAATGAAATGAAACAAATAAAGATTGATATATTAGGCATTAGTGAGCTAAAATGGGCTAGTTTTGGCCATTTTGAATCAGATAATCAAATGGCCTACTATGCTGGGAATGACAAATTGAAGAGGAATGGTGTGGCATTCATCATCACAAAGAATCTATCCTAAAGTGAGAGCTCTGGTGGCATAGTGCCTAAGGCATCTGACTGCTAACCAGAAGGCTGGCAGTTCAAA